>NC_041402.2:189383989-189683989 GCF_900747795.2 Erpetoichthys calabaricus | reverse complement strand
GCGGATCGGTGCGGCATCCGCAGTAATGCGGGCTCTGCATCGGTCTGTCGTGGTGAAAAAGGAGCTGAGCCGCAAGGCGAAGCTCTCAATTTACTAGTCGATCTATGTTCCTACCCTCACCTATGGTCATGAACTATGGGTAGTGACCGAAAGAACGAGATCGCGAATACAAGCGGCTGAAATGAGTTTCCTCCGCAAGGTGTCTGGGCTTTCCCTTAAAGATAGGGTGAGAAGCTCAGTCATCCGGGAGGGGCTCAGAGTAGAGCCGCTGCTCCTCCGCATCGAGAGGAGTCAGATGAGGTGGCTTGGGCATCTGATCAGGATGCCTCCTGGACGCCTCCCTGGTGAGGTGTTCCGGGCTCGTCCAACCGGGAGGAGGCCCCAGGGAAGACCCAGGACACGTTGGAGGGACTATGTCTCTTGACTGGCCTGGGAACGCCTTGGGATTCTCCCGGAAGAGCTAGAAGAAGTGGCCGGGGAGAGGGAAGTCTGGGCATCTCTGCTCAAGCTGCTGCCCCCGCGACCCGACCTCGGATAAGCGGGAGACAATGGATGGATGGATGGACAAGCCAGTATTACTGTCAGAGGAGATTAAAGGCATATTACCGACGCGCACGCCTGTATTACCGCCAGATAAAATTAAATTTATATTACGGACGTACAAGCCAGCAGACGTACAAGACGGCATCCTTCAATAATTACGTATTCAATAATAACATTCATTACGTCCCGGCTCGACTATTCTAATTCCTGCCTATATGGTATTAGTAAAGCCACTCTTTCGAGACTCCAATTGGTTCAAAATGCGGCTGCAAGACTTTTAACTGGAAGCAGCAGAAGCCAACACATTACACCGATTTTAAAAACCCTACACTGGCTGCCGGTTAGCTTCAGAATTGATTTTAAGATACTCCTCCTAACCTATAAGGCACTAAATGGTCTAGCCCCTGCCTACTTGAGTGTCTTGCTCCATCGTCACAATCCCCCTCGTGTTCTTAGATCCGCAGATCAGCTGCTCCTAACCGTTCCCAAGGCACATTTTAAAGCTCGTGGTGAAAGGGCTTTTTCCGTCTGTGCACCCAAGCTCTGGAACTCCTTACCTTTAGTGGTTAGGCAAGCCGCTTCAGTCACCACATTCAAATCACACCTAAAAACGCACTTCTTCACATTGGCTTTTAATTCTTAACCTGTCTTATTCCCACTTGCTTTTTGCTATTTCTATGTTTTATTGGGTCCCCTGACCTGTTTTTTAGTGTCTCTGTTTTAATTCTCTCTTAATGTTTGTTTTTAATATTTTGCTTTTAGTCTTGCTTGTTTTAACTGTACAGCGCTTCGGTCAGTTGTAATGCTGTGTTTTTAAGCGCTTAACAAATAAAAATGGTATGGTATGGTAATAAGGGCGCGCACAAAAAGGCGAGCCTCAAAAGGGCGACCTCAATTGGGCACAGCGAATAAAGGGGGCGCGTAAATAAGATCTGCACCTTTGTTGCTCTTCACATATTCCAGAGCCGTTTGAACTAAATTATCTACGAACGCCTTTATTCGCCGCGCTCAATTGAGGTCGCCTTTTTGTGCACGCCCTTATTGAATAGAGTCGTACAAGACAGTATTACTGTCGTAGAAAATTAAAGACACACAATACACGGCGGCAGCCCACGAAGAACGGTCAGCGCAGCAAGTAAACATCAACAAAAGAAAGGCTGAAAGAAAGAAAAATACGACCAACAAAAAGAATGAGGTCAAGGTCCCTTGCCATTTAATATAGACTGTTCCTACTAATGTTTATGCACTACTGTTCTAGCGACCGTTATTTTAACGGGCTAAATGACTAGTATATATATATGTATATATAATATGGAAGAGAAGGTCTGTGATATGGTTTGCATATTTGCAGTTGGAGATCCACAAAGGGAGAAAAATGAATCACGTATCATAAAGTAGTTTTTATTCCTCAGCTTTCAACCCCTGCCATGGGGTCTTCATCAGAGGATAATGCTTAGACTTACAAGAATCAAAGGCAATATATAGCAAAAAATTACGTGGTTGGGGAAAGGTGGCTAAGTTAGTGTGGGGGGGGGGGGGGGGGGGGATTTGGTTGTAAAGTCTTGTTTATTATGAACATGTTCTTCTTAAGTTTGCATATGCTGGATTTATGTCCCAAGTGTCTGTTGATGGCGTTCTCATTTGATAGCCAAGATTCTGCCAGCTCTCTGGCACTTTTAGTACTGGCCTTGAATTTTACTTGTACATTGTCCCAGTTAAATGTATGTCCTGTTGATTTAGTATGCGTATAGATCAATGATAGTGAGTCCTTTCTTCTGACGGCGTTACGATGTTCCTGTATACGTGTTGCGATTCTTTTTGAAGTTTGTCCTATGTATACCACTGAGCAAGAACTGCATGGAATGTTATAAACTGCGTTTCGTGTTTCTGCTGTCGATTTCTTGTTTTTAGCATTAAAGAGGACCGTGCGCAAATTGTTCGTGGGTTTGGGTGCTATCCTAGTTCCTGACTTGGCCAGGAGGCGCGCTGTACCTTCAGACACCTTGTGGTGATAAGGGAGTGAGTGCCAGGTGGGGTGGGGGTTCTGATTCAAGTCAATTGTTTGCTGAGTTTTTTGGTGTCTTCTGTGTAAGCTCCGATTAATGAATGTTTTTGAGTATCCGTTTGAAGTGAAAAGATGGAAGAGATAGCGTCTCTCATTGATTTTTGTTTCCTTCGTATTGCAATGTGTGTGGACTCTTCTGAATAGAGTTTTAACACAGCTCCATTTATGAGATACCGGGTGGTTGCTGGTGAAGTGTAATATCTTGTCTGTGTAGCATTCTTTACGATAAACACTTGTGGTCAGGGTGGCATCATTATTTCTTTCGATGTAGATGTCCAGGAAGCGGATGTGTCGGTTAATTTCTTTTTCCATTGTGAATTGGAGTTCTGCCACGTGCAAAAGTTCGCTGACGACACTGCTATCGTGGGCTGCATCAGGAATGGGCAGGAAGAGGAGTATAGGAACCTAATCAAGGACTTTGTTAAATGGTGCGACTCAATCCACCTACAACTGAACACCAGCAAAACCAAGGAGCTGGTGGTGGATTTTAGGAGGCCCAGGCCCCTCATGGACCCCGTGATCATCAGAGGTGACTGTGTGCAGAAGGTGCAGACCTATAAATACCTGGGAGTGCAGCTGGATGATAAATTAGACTGGACTGCCAATACTGATGCTCTGTGTAAGAAAGGACAGAGCCGACTATACTTCCTTAGAAGGCTGTCGTCCTTCAACATCTGTAATAAGATGCTGCAGATGTTCTATCAGACGGTTGTGGCGAGTGCCCTCTTCTACGCGGTGGTGTGCTGGGGAGGCAGCATAAAGAAGAGGTTAGCCTCACGCCTGGATAAACTGGTGAGGAAGGCAGGCTCTAATGTAGGCACGGAGCTGGACAGTTTGACTTCCGTGGCAGAGCGACGGGCGCTGGGCAGACTCCTGTCAATCATGGAGAATCCACTGCATCCACTGAACAGGATCATCTCCAGACAGAGGAGCAGCTTCAGTGACAGACTGCTGTCACCATCCTGCTCTATTTACAGACTGAGGAGATCGTTCCTCCATCACACTATGCGACTCTTCGATTCCACCCGGGGGGGTAAACGTTAACATTATACAAAGTTATTGTCTGTCTGTATACCTGCAGTGTTATCGGCATTGTTATCACTCTTTAATTTAATATTTTGTTTATGAGTATGCAGCTGCTGGAGTATGGGAATTTCCCCTTGGGATTAATAAAGTATCTATTATCTATCTATCTATCTATCTATCTGTCTGTCTGTCTGTCTGTCTGTCTGTCTGTTGCAGGGAATATTGTGTTGATGTGTTTGTAGAATTCATTCAGCTGCTCATTTTCTAGTATGATGAATGTGTCGTCTACATAGCGTATCCAAATTTTGGGTGTGAACTGGGATAGAGCCACGTTTTCAAATCACTGCATTACCAGTTCCGCTAGAAGTCCTGATAACGGCGATCCCATTGGCATGCCTTCTTTCTGAGTGTAGTATTTGCCGTTGAAATGAAAGTGAGTTTTTTGGCAAAGTGATATTAGGTGCATTATGTCTTTAATGGACAGTTTGGTTCTTGTCTGTATGGTGGGGTCGCTTTCCAGTCTCATTAATAGTGTTTCTGTGGCCAGATGAATCGGAATCATGGTGTATAGCGACACGACGTCAAACGAGACCATGACCTCGTCCTCGGCGATGGATACATCTTTCAAGTGCTATAATGCCAACTCAGCGCTGTTCACAGAATATTCTGAGTCCTAAGTTAAATGTTTGAGTCTTTTTGACAAGTTGTAAGAAGGTCCGCCTATTAGGCTGACCACTGGTCTGAATTTCAGTGGTGTTTTATGTATTTTTGGGAGTCCGTAAAATTCAGGGCAGTTAGCATCATTGGATTTCATTTTGTTATAATTCTGTGCATCCAGGTGGTTGTTATTTCAGAGTTTGGTCAGAGTATTGTTTATTCTGTTAAGTGTAGTTTTCGTTGGGTCATTACTCAGCTGTTGATAAGTGTTAGTGTCAGAAAGCATTTCTTCCATAGCTGTGGTGTATTGTTCTTTGTCTAAGATGACAATTGTGCCTCCTTTTTCGGCTGGTGTGATAATGATGCTGTTGTCATTCTGTAGTGATCATAGAGCTTTCTGTTCACTTGTCGAAATATTTGTGGTCGGTTGTCCTGTGTGTAGCTGGCTGGCGACGTTGCACCTTATTTCTTGTGCATTTCTTGTCGGTATTTTTTCAGTTAATAAGATGTGTTCCAAGGAACCTAGGAAGTTCATGTCAGATGCGTCTTTGTAGTTGAATTTATATCATCTGGAGAGAATATTGTGTTCTGTGGTGGAGAGCTGTCTTTTGGATAGGTTGTGTACTCCGGATTGGGGTTTGTTAGTATGTTGATTTCCAGTGAGTTTATTTCATTTTTTGTTGAGTGTATGTCGTTTAGATACACACACATACTATGGTGTGAACACATACCACAATGACTAAAAAGGTAGACAAAAACTCCTGGCTTGGCCATCCCAGTCGCAGTTATGTGCAATGCAGACATATTGCTGTTGGTATAAAGGAGCCCCAGTTGCGTTTCCTGACATGTTTCTGCTGAATGATTCATTGGCTGGAAGTCCTCAGTGTTTTTGTGTCCGAAATAGGATGTGCAGCATTGTTCACAATGGCACCCAGTTTTGTTTGAATTCTCTCCTTTGCCAAGACTTCCAAGGGGCCAGGAGTGCCTCCCGCAACTGAGCCTGCCCTTTTAATTAGCTTGTTTATTCGGTGGGCCGCTCTTGAAGTGATGTTACCCTCTCACCTCACCACACTGGCCATCACAGACAGTATATACGATATAGATAGACAGAATGTTATACAGACATATTACTGTTGGTATGATGGACCCCCCCGGACACACTTCTGCTGAATGATTCATTGGCTGGAAGTCCTCATTGTTGGTGTGTCACAGAGAGGATGTGCAGCATTGTTCATAATGGCACTCAGTTTTGTCTTCATTTTCTTCCCCTCTATTACCACCAGCAGTCACAGTGCGTCCCACACCTGGGCTTGCACTTTTAATGATTTTGTTGATTCAGTGGTCTCTTGAAGTAATCTTACCAGCCCAGCACACCACACTGGCCATCACGGAGTTGTAGAAGATGTGAAGGATGCCACTACCAACATTAAAGAAACACAGTTGATAAGGAAAAAGATCCTGCTCTGCCATTTCTTGTATAGTTCCGCTGTGTTACAGGACCAGTCCAACCGATCATTGATGTGGACCCCCAAGTACTTGGACGAGTGAACCAGCTCTACATCCACTCGTTAAATAGTGATCAGACTTGGAGGCCCTTTGGTACGGCAAAAGTCAATAAGCAGTTCCTTGGTTCCTTGGACTTGCATACAATTCTCAAAGTTCTTACCCTGACTCCTCTCCTCTTTCTCATCCCCCTTATCAGTCTCAATAAGTGTATAATTTGTACAGGTGACCTGACCTGCTGTTATGTTTGTAGCTTTGAGGTGTGCAGAGTGAAGAGAGAAGCAGACAGGCCTGTTCCTTGTGGCGCTCCAGTGTTGCTCACACAGACCTTGAGTCTCACACACTGTGACCTGTCCGACAGATAGTCCATTATCTGGGCACCACAGGCTTGTCCTCCTCCATATCTGAGTTCACCGCTTAACAGGGATGGTTGAATGATAATGAGGGCACTGGAGAAATCAAAAAACATCATCTTCATGGTGTGGCCAGCTTTGTCCAGCCTTGTGGAGCAGATATATATTTACATCTTCCACTCCAGTCTTTGTCCGATAGGCAAACTGCAGTTGGCCCAGGTGGTCTACCACAATAGGACTCGTATAGTCCAGGATAGTCTTACAAAGATGTGAGCCGTAAGTGCTGCTGGTCTATAGTAATTTGTGAAAAGATACCTGCCTTCTTTGCAACAGGAGCAGTACAGGATGTCTGTCACAGCCACTTCACTTTCTGCAGCCTTAGGGACAGATTGAGCAGGTGACAGAGGACACCACAGAGTTGGTCAGCATAGGCCTTAAGAACTTGTGGACCAACTCCATCAGTTCTTGCAGCTTTTCCTGTATGTAGCTTCCTCGATTGTCTCCTTACTTGGTCTTTAGTTGTGGACAGCCCATGCTGTTATAACACTAAGTTCTTTAGAGATTCTGTAAGTGTACCCACTGAGGAAAAGCAGGAGACGCAAGTGCCACCCTATTTATAAGATTGTAATCTGTGACATCACAAAATTTAAGTTGTGGCCACTAAGGGGCACTCCAGCTCCCCAACACCGGACACACAGGCTTGGACACAAGTTCAGATAAGCACAAAGAGCTTTATTTGGTGAGAAACTCGAGCCTCACCACCACAAGTACACCCAAGTCAAGTTGGTGAGCATGCACTGGTACAGCGCGTCGCCGCACTCACTACATGACGAAACAGCTCGGGATCCCAGTTAGCAACCCCCCCAGACAGACATGCAGTCCAGTCCCACCCTCTGGGAATGACCCTCTATCTGCCACACCCAGGTGTTACGTGAGCGACCCCTTGGCCTGGCTCAGCCACTTGGGTCCCCAACAATGAGGATCTTACGAGCTGGATCACCCTTGGGGAATCGCGCCACATGGCTGCAGTGCCATAACTGACGCTTCCTCACAATGCAAGTAATGTGCCTCATTCGAGACTCCATGAGCATCTGCTCATTCGACACAAAGTCAAACCAGCGGTACCCAAGAATTTTCCGGAGAGACACAGAACCAAAGGAGTCCAGTGTTCATCTCAGGTCACTAGATAGCGTCCATGTCTCGCAACCATATAGCGACAGGAAGCACCAGGACTCTAAAGACTTGGACCATCGTCCTTTTGCATAGATATTGCGAGCACCACACACCACTTTCCAGCGACCTCATGACCCCCCCCATGCTCTCCCAATCCATCTACTGACTTCATAGGAAGAGTCACCAGACACATGAATGTCACTGCTGAGGTAAGTAAACCTCTCGATGAGCTCAACACTCTCGCCATAGACAGACACACTGCTGATGGCTGTGCCCAAGAGGTCATTGAAGGCCTGGATCTTGTATTTTATCAGGACACGCGCAAGCCCAGACACTCGAGAGCCCCGATCAGAGACTCCATTGACTCCGCGAAGATCACAGCATCATCCACAAAGTCAAGATCCGTGAACCTTTCTTCACCAATGGATGCCCCACAGCCACTGGATCCCACGATCTTGCCCAACACCCAGTCCATACAAGCATTGAACAGAGTAGAAGCAGAACAGACCCCTGACAAACCCCAGAATCGACTGGGAAAAACACAGAGGTCCTGTCTCCACTCAGCACAGCACTCACAGTACCAGTGGACAGGCCGCTCATGATATCCAGCAACCTCGACCAAGCAGAAAGCAAATCTTTGTCTTTTTTTTCTTTCTCTTTCTCTCTCAGCCTCCTCTGCTCTTCCTCACAAGCTTTGTCCGCCTCCTCTCAACTTTGGCTCCCGGAGCTGAAGCAAGCAGCTTCTTTTATGGAGCACCCGGACGTACTTCCAGTATTCCAAAGAATTGACCCAGGAGCACTTCAGGATGAGGTGGGAACCCAACAAAGTAGGGCTGCAAAGATTCCGTGGCACCCACAGAGTCCAACAGGGCTGAACCCGAAGAACTCCATGTCCCATGATGCCCTGTGGAAATCCAGGGCACCCCTGCAACCCAGGAGGGCGGCCATCTAGCTTTCTCGGGGAGGTAGTGCCCTAAAGAAGCTGCCTTTTCCTCCATCCTTCCACTTCGTGGGTGTCCCTGCCAGATAAGGATGCCGGCCGTCCCTTACAAAATGAATTGGATGCATGAGCTTGTTATGCTGAATGGCCTGTTCTCATGCCAACTGTGCTTAACGTTCTAATAGGTTCCTACCTTGAGTTTTGGATAAAGACATCGGTGAAGTACATTTTTGTCTTCTAAATGTGTGGATTTGTTGTTCTCAGCACACACAGAGTAGTAGGCGCCAAAAGCTCTCTGTGAAATTCAGAGAAATTGGCGGATATGGCACCGCACTACACTCTGAAGGAGTCTACTCAGGAAAGTGTGAGTGCCTGTCATTGAAAAGCAAGCAGCCTGCTGTGTGAAAGAGAGAAAAGTAGCGGGCTTTGTAAGTTTTAGTCGGATTACAAGCAGTAACCGCTACTCATTTTTTCACTAAAAGCACCTTTTCAGCAGGAAACAAAAGCAGGTTGCCTACTTTTTCAAGCGTCCCCGCTGCCCTGGGTGTTAAATACTAAGAATGAGGCTAGTGTACATGATTGTGTTTTAAAAACTTGAGCTAGATTATAAAGGATGACTCAACCCTACTGCTTTAATTGGATAATGAGCTGTCAACTTACCAAGACGGATTGTCAAAGTGCTGCATGGGAATGTATCATCGTATTTTTGGTTGTCGTCTGTATCTGTCTTGGCTGATGCCCTTCAGCTTGTTTGAGAGCTGAATAATAGCCTGAGCTGGAAAAACTGTAATGGGCTCTGCTAGGCATCTGCCCACCCCAGACAGGAGGGAATCCAATCTAGTATTTGGTATTTGCTTGGGCAATTTTTGCCTGTTAAGATATTTGAAAGAATTTCTTGAAAAATGAATAAATGAAATGCTTCCGCTGCTTAGATGATCCAAATACACATCACTTGTCCTGTCTTTGTGTGCATCTCCCATAAAATAAATAAATATAGAACTTAATTTTAAGTGGGGACCCGAGAGCTGTCAAGCTGCCTTTCAAGTCTTTATATATGCAAACTACAGCAGCGCTTCACATTTCAGCGACCCAGAGCTCTCCTAAGTGGCCTGCTGTGTTAACAGAGTGTAATCGAGACCTGAGTGAGTCTTCATCTTCTATCAAAAAGAGAGAGCAATTTTGCTGCTGCGTACCTTTAGCTCTCTTCATAATGGACTGAGCCAGCACACACAACATAAAAACCATCCGACGTCCAGGGCAGTATCAAATCGGAAAACATACGGCTCAATGTCTCGCTTTACTTCAGCTTTAATAATGTGACCCGTGCCTGTGCCGTGTTTCGACTTGACGGATTTGTCCATTTTTGTACCCACTTGCATTTGTTAGTAGGATTTCCTTTTATTTCAAGAGCACTTTACCCGTACACATCCATAATAGTCCTGTCTGCAGGTGGAGCTGAGGCCGTTTAAGAGATAGACAGCACTTTATTGTCATTCTGCTTCTGTACAACGAAATTTAGTTGACATATCTGCCTTTACAGCCAAGAATGGTATGTATAAAAAGTAGACGTAAGAATAGACATACAGACAAATGTGTTGGTACCCCTCCAGAAAAAGAGAAGAACCCACAACTGTCTCTGAAATAACTTGACACTGACCAAAGTAATTGGCACCCATTTATTCCGTTTTCGACAAAAATCCAACTTTGCTGTAGTTTTGATTCGACAGAATATTTCAAATAATAACAATGAAAAAGGCATGGACAAAAATGATGGGACCTTTCACCTAATATTTGGGTGCTCAAACGTTTTGAGTTTTCAGTCACTGAAAACTAGTGATTCCTGGTGGTCTCCATGACATTTCTGAACCAAACATGTCCACAGGTTTTTTGGGCCCGCTCATCCTGAGCAAACTGCCCCAGCTGGGTCAGGTTTGAAGGGGGTCTTCTCCAGCCAGCATGTTTCAGTTCTTTCCATAGATGTTCGATGGGGTTCACATCAGAAAGCCATATCAGAATAGTCCTGACATTTTGTTCTTAGCCATTCTTGGGTGCTCTCAGTTTTGTATTTTTGACTCCTTATCCTATTGGAGGGTCCACGCCCTGCGAATGACGCAGAGCTTTCTGACTCTGGGCAGGACGTTTTCCTCGAGAATGTCTTCAGATTTCATTGTTCCCTGCACAGACTCAAGGCACCCTGTGCCAGATGAAGTTTTGGTTTTCCAGATTCATAGTAAAACTGTTCACCTACAGCTATGTTGGAGCCCAGGCAGGTGAAATGACTCAGTCAGGGTCACTCATGGCGTTTGCATTGCCACATGTACAGAGTACAATGAAAATCTTACTCACCTCTTCCAGCACCATGATCAGCATTAAAATACAGAACTTCATTTTAATTAATAGAAACGCAAATCAACTGACTTGGTATAGTCCTCAGTCCTTTTTCTGTACTCCCGTTACCTGAAACCTTGGTGAAAGAAACCCTGAGAAAAACTCCAGTGTGTTTAGCAGTGGTGAGGAGTGAACTGGAAACCTTGTGACTCAGAGCCCACTTGTTGATTTATTATGCCACACTGGCTGAATCAGAGTTCTTTTCGTTGCATTGTAAGGTAATAATGTAATTGAATTTTGATTAAAGCTTCATCTGCCAAACTTCTCCAGGGAACACATAAAGTTGGTCGTTCAGTAGGTCCTGATATATATATTGCCTTTTGCATCTGTCTGTTGGTGTTTTATATTATTGAACACAATGAAGTATTTAAAAAAATCTATTATACAGTGCCTTTCATATCTATCTATCTATCTATCTATCTATCTATCTATCTATCTATCTATCTATCTATCTATCTATCTATCTATCTATCTATCTATCTATCTATCTATCTATCTATCTATCTATCTATCTATCTATCTATCTATCTATCTATCTATCTATCTATCTATCTATCTATCTATCTATCTATCTGTCACACAGCGCCTTTCATCCATCTATCTCTCTGTCAGTCTCTCCATCTGTCTGTCTATCAGGTAGTACCTTTCATGTCAAGTCTATCTGCCTACGTCAGTATGAACGCACCATTAAGGGTTGTCTCAGGCCTCTCTTGATTAAATGCCTGCTTTTGTAAGGTGTGGCAGGGTAGCTCTGAGAATTAAATACATCATTTCTACTTTGAATCTATAAAGTGTAATACATTTGGTAAAATTAATTAAATTATTAGAAATCCTGATTGGTGGTCCACAGCTATTTTCTATGTTGTTTAAAATGACTTATCTGCTTAAGCAGACTAACACCAGTCTGACTGCCCCCTCCGCCTGTCCTAATTTATAGTCCATTTGTTATTTTTAGCAGAGTCTCAGGTCTGTTTTTGGTTGTGAATTAAGGAAAGTCCATTGTAGTCAAAACAAGCCAGAGCTGATTTTCGCCTAGTTGCTTGTTGGATTTGTTTGCAGTTATAATTTAAAATGTAAACTCCACTTTTATTTTATTTAGACTCGGGGACCTGTTTCAGAGAGAAAACTCTGACTGAAGCTTTCAAACTTGCAATTTAGTAGGCTTAGTAGAAAGGCTTCGGCCCCAGGGTGCTACACTGGAATGAGTAGGTTTGGCAGATGAGCAAATGAGAGGAGTTTTTGGCATGTATTCTTCCCCTGTCTGATTTATCTCTGAATGGCGGTACCTTTCTTACGAAGACAGAGCTGAAGGTGCACTCTTTTGTTTTGGTGGGTGGGAAGTGAGTGAGGCTTACTGTACTCTTTAAGTACCCCTCTCATCTCAATGCTTTATTTTTCTCATTTCTTTGTTTGAATGCAGAAATGCAGCCCAGGGCTTCTCTCTGATTCCCGTGGACAGCATGAAGGTCACCATGAAGGAAATCCTACAGAAGACGCTGAAAAAAAGGAAGGGCTCCCAGAGAGGCTCAGGTGACACATTTTGTTCTTTATTGAAATTGCAATGTATTCGTGTCAATTGTAAATTTTTAAAGGAATACTCCACCCAAAAGTGATTCTGTTTTAATCTTTCACTTTCCTCACATAGTTTGTAGTAATGGATGATTTAAAAAAAGTCTAGTTTTTATGGAAAATGGAAGTTTTTCTTTAGTTGTCATTTAGTTTTTTTTTCCTTTATTTGTTTATCGGAAGTAATTGACAAAAGCTGGATTGAAATTGATGATTTATTAATTTTTTTAATTGTTACTTTATTAATATAACTAGCTACGGTACCGGTGAAAGACAAGTAATAGCAAATATTTTTAAATTGTTCTCTCTTGCGCTTCATGTACCTTTTAGCACCTTTCCTTGGTAATCGTGTGTATGTGGACGTCTCTTCAACAGCACTTTCTCTCTCTTGAGCTTCTAAGACTCTATCATAATTTATGTGGTGCCTTTCTTTCTCGCCTCCTATCCGGTTTTATACTTCCCGTCCTTGAAGATGACTGTCAGCGTGCCTCCCACACCTTAATGTCTCTTCACCGGGCTCCTTCTCTCAAACGTGTTCCCATAAACCCTGCCTCTCAGATTGTTTTTGAGGTTTGATACTTTCCATCTTTAAATTCGACTTCCTCCTACACCTTTACTGACTTCTCTTTGTTTATTTACTAGCCACACTCACTGTCGAAGATAAGTAATGGCTATCTTTTGACCTACATGTACTATCCACACCTTTCCTCAATACCCTTGTGTGTCTGAATCTCTCTCGACAGACGCTCCCATTCTCAAACTGGCTTAAAATCTCCTTTTGAATTTGAATGACTTTGAAAACCCCACCTTTCCCCTCTCCTACATCAGATCTTTAGAATCCCAACATTGTTAAGGGTAGATTTACTACAAGTGTATGAAACTTTTTCTTCCGTCAAAGAGCAGTGGACACATTGGAGAAATCACCATGTAGTGTGGTAGAGAGCAGCACTTTAGGAAATTGATGTCATTATGGAGAATCAGTGTGACTAGGATGGATTGGGCTACATAGCCTGTTCTCGTCACAGTTGTTTTAATGTTCTAACACATATTAGTGTTCAACCACTTTGCTTCTTGGCTTACCCTAACCCAGGATAAGATCAGAAGGAACTTGCAAATTGTTATCTCTGGTCTGATAAAAATTGTTTTAATTTATAACGACTAAGAAACATAACCAAGTAATTTTGACTTCAAGAGTATAAAATTTTCTAAAAAAAATCAATTGATTTATCACAATCTTATCATTATACTGATAACTACTGCCATCTTTTAGTGTTTTAAAATATAATGGTAGTATTAGGATTAGAGCATTGTTACTTATGCAGATGCAAAGCATAGTAATTCAGTTTTTTGACATGTTATAATTTATTTTTCCTTCTACTTTAAATAAAGGTGAAGTCATACCCCAGGATATAATTTCTACATATCTAATTCATCTTAATGAATTATGGTGATTGATTTAAAGTAATTCAGCACTCTCCCAAATGTATGTTTCTGTAGTATATAACTCACATCAATGCACTGTTTAACTGTAGCTCTGGAGGATTCCTTGTGAGATGATCATTCTGCTCACAGTAGGGCCGACAACTAATAGTTGAGAACAAATCGTTTGAGTATACATCGCCAGGGCTGTCTCAACAGCATTATAGGCCCCTGAGCAAAGCAGTGCACTGGGACCCCTACCTACACAACCACTCAGCAAGTCACAACATACATAGATTAGCATGGAGCCCCTATGCTGGTGGGGCCCCCGAACAACTGCCCAGCGTGCCCATGCACAAAGGACGGCCCTGCACATCGCATAAGGTTTTGTGTTGATAAAACATTGTAGAATCAAAACAATGCCATGGTGGCCCCCACTTGTATCCTTTTACTTTTTATTTTAGATTGTTGCAGCTCCGGCAAAATTGCAGCGTGTGTGATAATCACACCCGAGTGTGATAAGCGATTCAGAGCAAGGTGCCTCCTGCACAAATTTGCTGTAACACTTTTGCATTGAACAGGAGAG
Source organism: Erpetoichthys calabaricus (assembly GCF_900747795.2). Lineage (NCBI taxonomy): Eukaryota > Metazoa > Chordata > Cladistia > Polypteriformes > Polypteridae > Erpetoichthys > Erpetoichthys calabaricus. The sequence goes on along the minus strand of NC_041402.2, from coordinate 189,669,770 downwards.
AAGACCCTCATGAGTAGAGTGACAGACCACTTGAGCTCCACCTTCAGATGTCTAAGCAAACTGCACGTTTCATATCAAGCTCTTTCTTTCCTGTGACACACCATGAATACCAAAATAAAACCAAGCACTCGATTCTAAGTCTTACCAGTAGCGCTGAGCTTAGTGGTGCCAGAAGCAATATATTTTTTATCAATAAAATTAATAAAATACAATGCTCCTCCATTCCCATGAATGGTACAAAAGCAGATACATATTGGTCCTCTGTGTGTGTCAATGACATAAATCATATTGAAAAATATTACAACAATATCCTGTATCGATTGTTTCCCTCTCTTCAAAAGGACACCTAGAAACATTTTTGAAAAGTTGCTGTTCTGATCAGTGGTTTTAAATATTTGTCAATTTCCCTGAATTCTTTTCTTTTCTTTTTTTAAGCAGTGCATTTTGGGGAGTTTAACATCTGTTTTTACTTTCATGATGAACTAAAGAAGTTGTAAATATTTATGTTGTGCCCTCTTTGTTTTGTTATGGGTGCCACCATTTTATAGCAAAAGCATTGGGTGATTCTTAGGCAATCGTTTCTGAAATTCCCTGGAATGTATTATGTCTTCAAAGCAGTGCGATAAAAGGTCATCCCACCTGACAAATAACCCCTGTTTAGTGATCAAGCTTGTCCATCCTATTCATCTAGATCAGCGGTAGGCAGCGTTAGTCCTGGAGGGCTGCAGTGGCAGTAGGTTTTTGTTCCAACCCGGTTTCTTAATGAGAAGTCAATGATAGATGATGAAGCACTTACTACTCAAGTGACATTTTGATGCTTCATTTTAGTGGTCTCGCTTGTTCAGGTTGCCCACCCTTAATTGCTTATTTCAGTCTTAAAATAGCTGCATTCACTAATTTTATTGGTTCCTTATTAGCAATAAGATGAAAATAAGAGCCAGCAGTTTTCAATCTAACTTATTTCCATTTACACCTGTATGGATTCATCGTACACTATTTGGTTTAATAAAGCATATAAGAGAAAAATGTGACAGGCTGAAAATGATCCGTTTTAGGTTTCAAATCATTTGATGATATCCATGGAATGGAAAAAAATCCACTGCATCCACTAAATAATGTCATCTCCAGACAGAAGAGCAGCTTCAGCGACAGACTGCTGTCACTGTCCTGCTCCACAGACAGATTGAGGAGATCGTTCCTCCCCCAAACTATGCGACTCTTTAATTCCACCAGGGGGGGTAAACGTTAATATTTAACATTATACATAGTTATTGTCTGTTTTTTTTCACCTGTATTATTATCATTCTTTAATTTAATATTATTTATTGTATCAGTATGCTGCTGCTGAAGAATGTGAATTTCCCATTGGGATTAATAAAGTATCTATCTATCTATCTATCTATCTATCTATCTATCTATCTATCTATCTATCTATCTATCTATCTATCTATCTATCTATCTATCTATCTATCGATCGATCGATCGATCGATATAAGAACCTAACATTGCAGACTAATAAGCCATAAAAGCTCTGAGATTGGCAAGGATTGGTTTCTAATTAAGTAATTGGGTTGGAAAGGAAACCTGCAGCCACTGCGGCCCTCCAGGACTGATGCTGCCCACCCTTTATCAAGATTCTCCAAAATATCATCAAGCTGAAATCTGCACGGCCCAAAAGTCCTACTCTCCACTAACACTGCTAGGTAATTTATTTCATTTGTCCAGATTTCTTTCCAAGAAAAACTTTGACACTTGTGTGACATCTGCCCTAAACACGTTTCCAGTCGTGTCCCCCTTTTCTTCATGAAGAGTTTATTTTAAAGGGACAACTGGGATCCACTGTACTGATTCCATTCAATCATGTTCCCCTCTTAATCTCAGTTTGCTTAAACTGATGAAAGTTCAACTCCTCCAGTCCCTCCTCGTAGCTCCATACCTTATTCCCAGAATCGGCTTAGTCACTCTCCTCTGAACTTTGTTTGGCACTGCTACATCTTCTTTGTTTTGTTAGTCTTTAGTTCAAGTAGGCCCTAGACTCTGATCAGATCAACTCAGATCTTTGGTTTGCCCTCTGCTTTTGGTATCCAGTATTGACTTCTGTCTTCCCTTTTGACTCTGATTTTTGGTGCATTCTACATCTCCCAGTCTATTTCACTGTACATTAATATGGAGATTGAGTTCTCTTATCACTTGTGTTTTGATGAGTTACAAATGACATCTCATTCACTTCCTCAGTGCTGAGTTCATTTCACCACATTGCTTTTATTGACCATGACATGAACTTTCTGTGCAGAGTCAATTTTTGCTGTGCTGGCCCTTCTTTCTTTTTCAAGACCTCTGCAATTCACACTGGCAGGCTGTCAATCAACTTCTGGTCCCAATCCTGACTAACGGCAGCCCATTCTTGCAGAATCAGAATTGGTGGGTTTTTGTTTGTCCACCTGCCTCTTGACCACAAGATGTCAATGGGATTAAAGGTCTGGGGAGTTTCCTGACAATGGACCCAAAATTTTGATGTATTGTTCCCCGAGCCACTTAGTTCTCACTTTTGCCTTATGGCCCGGTGCTCTTTTATGCTGGAAAAGGCATTGTCGGTCACCAAACTGTTGGGAGAAGTTGCTCCCTGAGGTTGTTTTGGTACCTTTCTTTATTCATTTCCATAAAACTTCATGTCATTGTCAATAAAAGCCTTTGAAACATCTGAAACACTTGTAATTCTACTTCAGTGTACCATAGAAACATCTGACAAAAAGATCTAAAAACACTGAAGCAGCAAACTTTGTGAAAACCAACACTTGGGTCATTCTCAAAACTTTTGGCCACAACTGTAGAAGCTGCTGATCAAAATGGAGACTTGCATGTCGTATTTTGTATGTCGAGTTCATTTCAAATTATACCCTCATGTCAATCACTCGTTATTTTATAAAGCACCTTCTCAGAAATCACAATCAATAGTGGATTTACAAAAGGGAGAGACCATACAAAAAAAAGACCTCCAAAGGTCTTGCAAAAAAAGACTCTTTCATCTCAGGGTTTAATAAAGTGTCTTCTTCTTCTTTCGGCTACTCCCCTTAGGGGTTGCCACAGCGGATCATCTTCTTCCATATCTTCCTGTCCTCATCATCTTGCTCTGTTACACCCATCACCTGCATGTCCTCTCTCACTACATCCATACATCTTCTCTTAGGCCTTCCTTTTTTCCTCTTCCCTGGCAGCTCTATCCTTAGCACCCTTCTCTCATTATACCCCTCATCTCTTCTCTGCACATGTCCAAACCAATGCAATCTCTCCTCTCTGACTTTGTCTCCCAACTGTCCAACTTGAGCGGACCCTCTAATGTCCTCATTTCTAATCCTGTTCATCCTCGTCACACCCAATGCAAATCTTAGCATCTTTAACTCTGCCAGCTCTGTCTCCCTGCTTTCTGGTCAGTGCCACTGTCTCCAGCCCATATAACAAAGCTGGTCTCACTACCGTCCTGTAGACCTTCCCTTTCACTCTTGCTAATACGCGTCTGTCACAAATTACTCCTGACACTCTTCTCCACCCATTCCACCCTACCTGCACTCTCTTCTTCACTTCTCTTCCTCAGTCCCCATTACTCTGTACTGTTGATCCCAAGTATTTAAACTCATCCACCTTCACCAACTCTACTCCCTGCATCTTCACCATTCCACTGACCTCCCTCTCATTTACACACATGTATTCTGTCTTGTTCCTACTGACCTTCATTCCTCTCCTCTCTAGGGCATATCTCTACCTCTCCAGGGTCTCCTCAACCTGCTCCCTACTATTGATAAAGTGTATCAAATCAAAATAAAAAAAGATAATACATGGTAAAGGACAGGAAATATTGGAATCTGCAAAGCATTAATGTGTAAATAGAAATCACTCCAGTGTAGAGGCTTATTGACAGCACAGCAGTTATGATCAGCACAGTAGAGTGACATGTAATTAAAGTCCATGGAGAACAAGAAGATCTGAAGTGGGAGAGGGGAAAGGTGGGGTTTTCAGAGTCCTTCAAATGTAAAAAGAACTTTTAAGCCAGTCAGAGGAGCAGTGCCCATCATCACGTAAGAATCTGACTGACGTTTGATGAAGTAGGAAAGACCCACAGGGGCAGACTTGGAGGAATTTGGCCCTCTTCCAGCAGCCATTGTTCTCCCCTGTGCTATGGCAATGTGCTCCAGATGTGCCAGTGGCACATTTTAGATTTTGCCAGCTGACTGCACCGTTTGATAACCCACTCTCTGGATGCCCATCGCTGGCCACAGAGAGAGAATTAAATGATGATGTTCTTCCCACAAGTTGGGAATGGAAGCAGCACACATAAATCTTGATTTCATCTCAGCATGCAAAGTCTTTATCCATCATCAGTCATAATGAACAAGTCGTTAGCCGCAATGAACACCACCCTGGGTTCCTTCTCACCAGTGCATGGCTTTTGTTAACTTTTTAATTCTTAGGTTTTTCAGTGCTCTGTAGGAAGGGGGTGTGTGTCCCCCTCTCAGTCATTTTTTGTGTCAGTCTCCTTGTGTATACTGCAAATGTTCTGCATGCAATCCATGATGCAGATTCACTGGGCGGCAGGTAACTGTGGCACAACCTCTCGGTTCTTCTGAGCTGCAGTTCTTGAAGTTCAGGGCCAGTTTAATTTTTCTCTCCTTTTAATCTTTCTCAATTAACAGATGTATAGACATTTCATTCTCCAATTGAACTTTTTGCATTAAAACTCTCCACTGAATTTTGATCAGATGACTGCAGATTTAGCCAGTTTATGTCAGTTTGCTTAAATCTCATACAGTAAAATCTTGGTCTGCGAGTGTTTTGCAAGACGAGCTAAAATTTTAAATAAATGAGCGAGGCCTTGCAATACGAGTAGTACGTACAGTCGACCCTTGATATACGACCGGCCTGACATGCGAACAACTTGATTTTCGACCAAAATTTTTATTTTGATTTACGACCAACATCTTGCGTTACGACCTGAATGCGGTCACGTGTATCCGCTTGCGCGATTGTAAACAAACAGTCGAGAACGTTCGTAAGCGTCAGTCGGAGCCCAGATACATGTGGTTTGTGGATGTAATTTCAGTCAGTGCAGTGATTTATATAATTTATTTCGATAATTGCTAAGGAAGGAAGAGAAGGTAACGAAGGTAAAGAAAGTGATCACAATCAAAATGAAGAAGGAAATTGTGCGGAAATATGAGAGTGGTGTTCGTGCGACCGATCTCGCTAATATGTACAGCATGTCGAAATCCACCATCTTGACAATTTTACAAAGAAAAGATTTGTATAAGGAGGCTCCTTCCAAACAATAACCACCTTCCATTTCATTCTTCTCCTCCTCCCTTCCTGCAGCCCAAAGATGTCAAATTAAATGTGAGTACAGTATGAAATTGTTGTTTCTGGTAAGCTAGGCATTTCTTATAACTTTTTGGTTAGTACATTAGAAAAAGTATTGGTGTTTTGGTAAATTATGCACATTATACAACCCTTTTTTATTATGAAAAGGTTAAGTGTTGCTGTGGGAGGTTCGGAATGCATTATGGGTATTTCCATTTTTTCTTATGGGGAAAAATAGTCTTGACTTACAACCAACTTGAGTTACAACCAGCCCTTGCGAACGAATTGAGTTCGTTAGTCAAGGGTCCACTGTATACGCCTTGTCTGCCAAGCGTCACGTGATCACAACTGAGCTGATGGTTCTTCTCTCTCTTTCTGCAGGATTGTGGGTAATCGTCTCCCATTCTCGGTCTCAGTCAGCGTGCCTCACTCATATAGTCAACATCCGTACGAGCGTATACTGTTTACTATAGCATTGTGACCAAGTGTGTGTTGCAACGTGTGAGTCCCTGTCTTGCACCCCAAAACACAAGGCTGAGTCTCAGTACTTTAGCGACACCAGCTTTATTCAGCTTGAAACAGGAACAGTGCAGTTATTTTATTGTAGCGGGCGGGATCTGCCGCCCTCCTATACACAAGACACAGCAGTCAGGCAGGGTCATGGCCAGTATAGTGGTCAAGTAATACTGTGCCCTGTGTTTATTATGTTCCTTGTATCACCAAACGAAGGCAGGCGCTTATAGCATGTCCGCTGTCTTTTTAGATTCGCTTTTACGGCGAACTGCTCCAGCGCTGGGAGCCTGCGGTTACTTCGGGACACTCTTCTGCATGGAATCCCAAAAGAGTTTAGAAGCCTTGCAGACTCTTCAGGCAAAAGCAACTGTCATTGGACAGGTTTCCTTGTTAAAGTTGCAAAAAAGAAGATTCCAGTGAGCCAACAGATAGCAGGGATTCCGTTAGTTAGAATGAAAGTCATCCTACACAATAACCCTCTTCCTCCTCCTCTCTCTCATCTCCCTCACACCGGCCATGATTCATTTCAAAGGTAAAGCATAGGTTAATTTGTTTTCTGTATTTTTACTTTGTATTTTGTATAAATCATTTTTATATGAATAGTGTTGAGTTGTGGAACAAATCATCTGAGTTTCCATTATGTCTTATGGGGAAATTTGCTTTGATATACGAGTGCTTTGGATTACAAGCACGAATCCAGAACGAATTACACTCACAATCCAAGGTTCCACTGTATATAGTTATGACAAGATAGTGATGACAGAAATTGATAACTAAAGCCCATGTTAAACATTCACTGATAAAACACTAACATTTACTAAGTGAACAAAAGATGGAGTACACATACTGTGGGGGAAATAATTATTTGATCCCTGGATGGATGGATGGATGGATGGATGGATGGATGGATGGATGGATGGATGGATGGATGGATGGATGGATAGATAGATAGATAGATACATACTTTATTAATCCCAATGGGAAATTCACATACTCCAGCAGCAGCATATTGATAAACACAATATTAAATTAAAGAGTGATAACAATGCAGGTATACAGACAGACAATAACTTTGTATAATGTTAACGTTTACCCCCCGGGTGTATTGAAGAGCCACATAGTGTGGGGGAGGAACGATCTCCTCAGTCTGTCAGTGGAGCAGGACGGTGACAGCAGTCTGTCGCTGAAGCTGCTCCTCTGTCTGGAGATGATCCTGTTCAGTAGATGCAGTGGATTCTCCATGATTGACAGGAGTCTGCTCAGCGCCCGTCGCTCTGCCACAGATGTCAAACTGTCCAGCTCCATGCCTACAATAGAGCCTGCCTTCCTCACCAGTTTGTTCAGGCGTGAGGTGTCCCTCTTCTTTATGCTGCCTCCCCAGCACACCACCGCATAGAAGAGGGCGCTCGCCACAACCGTCTGATAGAACATCTGCAGCATCTTATTGCATATGTTGAAGGATGCCAGCCTTCTAAGGATGTATAGTCGGCTCTCTTGCACAGAGCATCAGTATTGGCAGTCCAGTCCAGTTTATCATCCAGCTGCACTCCCAGGTATTAATAGGTATGTGTTTTATATATATATAATATATATATATATATATATATATATATATATATAAGTTTGTAGCAGTCAGGGGCCGCTAAGATTCACACCGTCAAAGGTGATGGTGATTTATTTATTTTAATAGAGGAGATCCCAGGAACGTCCCCAGCCTTGGATCGACCCACACACACTCGCAACAGAGACCAATAAAGCACACTGGGAAAGGCAAACAATTAAGAATATAATGAAATAAAATTAACTGAATGAAAACAATAAAACCACCCCTGACCTTTTGGCGATAATACATTTAACATATAGATAGATAGATAGATAGATAGATAGATAGATAGATAGATAGATAGATAGATAGATCTTTATTGTCATTGTTACTTTTACAAAGGAACAACAAAATTGAAGGGGCAATCAACTCAGTGTGAGGAATAAGAGTTAAAAAGACAAAAACACAAGAAGAGAGAAAATAATAACAAACCGAATAGTAATAAATATACAAATTGCACTTGTTGACTTAAGGTCTATATTGCACATTGGAAGAATAATATGGAGCAGTTTTATTCTGAGTTCAGGGCAATGATTGCTTTCGGATAAAAGCTGTTTTTAAGGCGGTTTGTCCTAGTTTTCATAGCTCTGTATATACACGAACACCACACCGCAAAGTCCACGAAAACCAAACCGGATGAAAATGAGAGGTGACGAAATTAAGTCCAGCGATCTGTAAGTTAAAAGGGTGAAGGAAAACACAGTCCTGCCGGTAGATGCTGAAAGGATGAAGTCGGACGGATTGTTCAGGAGCGCTCCTTTTCTTCTGGGAAAGCTAATGAAATGCAAACGCAATCCTCAGAACACAGGTAGACAGACGAACCAGACCCCAACAAACGAATACAGTCCAGGACACAATGATGAAATATGGTTCAGTTAAACAGCAGGCAGAACGACAGAGAAATGCAACACACCACGTACCACAACAAAACAATTTTTTTTCTTCTTTTGCCCTCTGCCCTCCTTTTAACCTCCTTTGACCACCTTTGACCCCAGCAGCCCCTGAAAGGACTGCTGGGAGATGCAGTTCTTATTTAGTAGCACTGCTACAAGTTTGCTCACTCACAAAGAAATGAGCAGTCTGTAATTGTCATGGTAGTTTAATTTTAATGGAGAGAGACAAAATATCAACCAAAAATCCAGAGAAAACACATTACATAAAAGTTATTTCACTCAATGAAATACAAATCAATTTATAAGTATTTGATCCTCTACAACCCAGCCAGAATTCTGACTCTGTGCCTGTGTGGCCCGTCTTAAGTTTGCCAGCGAACCCCTGGGCCTGTACGTGTGCCTTCTTGAGCAGGGGAGACCTTGCGGGCACTGAGGGTCACCAGCTTGCGTGATCACAGGCACCTCACAGCCCAACAGCTTAAAGGAGACTTTGTGCTGCAAGTTTGACAGGGCGAGTGGCAGTAAGAAAGCCATTCCTTTAAGGACAAAATAGGGCCTTGAAATAGCGGCTGTGGACAACTGCAGACTGGAAGAAAGACTTACGGACTGAGCTATCAAACTTTGATATTTTGGTTTCTGTGACACCAATTGTCAAACATGGAGGAGGAAGTGTGGAGGTCTGGGGTTCTTGAAGGCGCAGAGTAGGTGACCTGCACAAAGTGACTGGCACTCTGAATCAAAAGGGTTACCACAGTTGGCCTGTTATATTAGCAAAAGGTTCAGGCTACTTTGATGAATCACAAATTGGAATACAGTTTTGTACATTTAATGATTCCTTGATTTTTTTTTTTTTTTTTGCCATTATTTATTTGTTCTATGCCTTGATTTCATGAAACATTAAGACATTAAACTCTGCATTTCTATAAATACTAAAAAACTGAAGTGTCCTGAAATTTTTGACTTCTGATTTGAAAAGATGGGATTTCTGCGTCCACACAGACCAGCAAACATCAGATTTGTGTCACATTAAGGCAAAAAAATCAGATTTGAGTCACTTCAGCCTGGTAATGTGAACGCTGCCTCGGGCCGAAAGAAGCCTTTGTCAAGGTGTTGGTACGTAACGGTATTTGAGTAATAGATGCATTTTTGCAGCACCCAAACTAAAGTGTTACCATAAGGTGAAGAGAAGCCTGCAGAAGCTTTGCGCGCACATCAGGCTTACTTGTTGATGTGTGCATTCGGTTTTCAGGACTGAAGTGATTGGCCACATCTGGAGTGACTTTGTGGTCAGCAATTGTCAGCGAGAAGGAAGAATAACAGAAGACAAATGGAGGGCACACTTGTTTTTATGGCTTATAAATTTATCAAACTCATTTCCTCCACCGCCCACCTGAAAGGGCTCGTGATAGGACAGACAAACAAACCAATAATCAACACAGTTAATAAATAATCAATCACTTGTTTGTTTTTTTTGTTTTTTTTCTCCCATGGTTTTGTATGTCTGACCGGAGTTCCCCACAAAAAAATTAATTTTAGGAAGTCGGGTTGCTTCTCATTTTGTGTACTTCCAATCTAATGCAGGTAACTTAATGCTGAAGAGGAGGGGTTGGCATATGCCCACTCCAATAACCGCAGTCACCGCGCGGGATATATGACTTTGTCCCCGACTTGCTTTGTAGATGGGTCTGCTGGATTATTGGTTAGAAATATAAATGGATGCTGTGGATTATGTCAGCCTCATAAACAAAAGCACTCACGCAGAGGCTGGCAGCAGGGGGCTAATGCAGGCTGCCTGTGGCGTCCAATTTACTCAGGCAGACGGTGGAGGGGGTGAGTGACCCAATCGACCAACCAACCTGTGCTGAGGAGGATCTGCCTTCCAGGAAGAAAGAAAACCATAAGAAGCCGTGGACAGATGTTAGCATGCATGCAGTCAAGACGGATCAATCAGGCAGCAGGAACATATGGGAGTGGACGGCAGCCTGTCTTCAATACCCAGAGAAGGACTTGGATACCAGTGGAAGTTGAGCAGGTGCTGGACCTGTCTTTCAAAGGTCACGTAGTCTGTTTCTGGGCAGCGGCCCACTGCTCTTTTTTTTTGTGCTTGTTCTCAGTACTGCCTAGCTACATTTTGGGGCAATCACATTTTTGTCTGAGAAGTCGTATTCAATGCAGGGCTGATAACTTTTCACTTTGCTTCCTAGCCAGAGAACCTTTACCTTAACGTGCTGGGGCAGAAATACAGTAATCCCTCGCTATATCGCACTTCGCCTTTCGCGGCTTCACTCTATCGCGGATTTTATATGTAAGCATATTTAAATATATATCGCGGATTTTTTGCTGGTTCGCGGATTTCTGCGGACAATGGCTCTTTTAATTTCTGGTTCATGCTTCCTCAGTTGGTTTGCCCGGTTGGTTTCATACAAGGGACGCTATTGGCAGATGGCTGAGAAGCTACCCAACTTACTTTTCTTTCTCTCTCTCTTGCGCTGACTATCTGTGATCCTGACGTAGGGGGTGTGAGCAGGGGGGCTGTTCGCACACCTAGACGATATGGACGCTCGTCTAAAAATGCTGAAAGATTATCTTCACGTTGCTACCTTCTGTGCAGCTGCTTCGTGAAGTGACATGCTGCACACTTAAAAGCTCGAAGGGCACGTATTGATTTTTGCTTGTTTGTTTTTCTCTGTCTCTGTCTCTCTTTGTCTGCTCCTGACGGAGGGGGTGTGAGCTGCCGCCTTCAACAGCTTTGTGCCGCGGTGCTTCGCATACTTAAAAGCCAAACAGCCCTATTGATTTGTTTGCTTTTCTCTCTCTCTGACATTCTCTGCTCCTGATGCGCACTCCTTTGAAGAGGAAGATATGTTTGCATTCTTTTAATTGTGAGACGGAACTGTCGTCTCTGTCTTGTCATGGAGCACAGTTTAAACTTTTGAAAAAGAAACAAATGTTTGTTTGTAGTGTTTGAATAACGTTCCTGTCTCTCTACAACCTCCTGTGTTTCTGCGCAAATCTGTGACCCAAGCATGACAATATAAAAATAACCATATAAACATATGGTTTCTACTTCGAGGATTTTCTTATTTCGCGGGTGGCTCTGGAACGCAACCCCCGCGATGGAGGAGGGATTACTGTAGTGACGATGAGGAAACTTACTCAGATCGACCCACAGAACTGCCATATCAGAGCACTGATAATACAGTGCAACTCATTTTCTGTATAGCACTCTTCACCGAGTGAAGCACCACAGGGCTGTGGACAATTCTCAGTTAAAATACAAGTACACATTATAGTAATTACTAAATACAGAACCAGTACACCTATAAATGCAGATATGTTGAAACACACGGAGAACAAGGCAGACACTCTTCTTCTTGTTCTTTCAGCTGCTCCCATTTAGGGGTCGCCACAGCAGATCATCTCTCCCTGTCTTTTACATTATTTTCCGCCACGCCGACTGCCTTCGTGTCCTCCCTCACCACATCCATAAACCTCCTCTTTGGCTTTCCTCTTTTTCTCTTACCTGGCGGTTTCATCCTCAACATTCTTTTCCCAATGTACCCCTCATCTCTTCTCTGCACGTGCCCAAACCATCTCAACGTAACCTCTCTCACTTGGTCGCCAAACTGTTGTACCTGTGTTGACCCTCTAATATCTTAGCTCCTAATCCTTTCTACCCTCATTGCTCCAAGTGAAAACCGTAGCATCTCCAGCTCTGCCTCCTGTCTTTTTGTGAGGGCCACCGTCTCCAAACCATACAACATAGCTGATCTCACTACCGTTTTACAGACCTTCCAGCTGTCGTTTCATCAGTGCCACCGTCTCCAAACCATACAACATAGCTGATCTCACTACTGCTTTACAGATCTTCCCTTTCACTCTTGGAGATACTCTTCTATCACAAATTACTCCTGTCACTCTTCTCCACCCAGTCCACCCTGCCTGCAGTCTCTTCTTCACTTCTTTGCCACACTCTCCGTTGCTTTGGACTGTTGAACCCAAGTGTTTAAATTTGTCTACCTTCACCACCTCTGTTCCTTGCACCTTCCCTCCCACTCACACATGTTTACTCCCGTCTTACTCCTACAGACTCTCATTCCCCTCCTCTTTAGTGTGTACCTCCACCTCTCCAGGTTCTTCTCAACCTGCTGTTTACTCTCACTAGAGATCACAGTGTCATCCTGCGAAGATCCATGTAGACTCCTGTCTGACCTCATCTAACAACCTGTCTATCACCATTGCAAGCTCAGAGCTGATCTTTGATGTAATCCCACTGTCATCTTGAACCAGGATGTCATTCCTGCTGCACACCTCACTGCAGTCGCGCTGTCCTCATACATATGCTGCACCACCCTCACATGCTTTTCTACTACTCCCGACTTGCTCATAGAGTGCCATTTCTCCTCTCTTGGCACTTGTCATACGCTTTCTGGAAGTGCACCAACATGTAATGCAATTCCTTCTGACCTTCTCCGTACTTCTCCATTAACACTCTTAAAGCAAATATCACATCTGTAGGACTCTTTCCTGGCGTCAAACCACATTGCTGCTTACGGATTGCATCTTCTCGCTTTCCAAGATTCTGTTAAACAATCTAGTAAGAAACTCTAATGCCATCTTACCTAAACACCTCCATGCCTCCACTGGTATGTCATCTGGGCCAAGTGCTTTCCAACTTTTCATCCTCCTCATAGCTTCTCTCACTTCAGAAACTGATCAAGAATAAATGGCAACCAACAATATCACGTTTCTAGTGATTTCAGTGTTTCAAGTCACGTTTCTTGACACTTATGAATGATTTGTTGGCTGGAAGTCCTCAGTGTTGGTGTGTCAAAGAGAGGATGTGTAGCATTGTCCATTAATTCAATGATAGAGAATTGACAACAGAGGGGATTAAAATTGTAAAAGAAAAAGTTGAAAATAAATTCAGAGTCGTGGAGACCTTGGTCAGCTGGGTTTTCGGTAGTGGAGTCTGTGCTTGGCTGTCCAGTCTGATGAGAGAATCTTTCCGTTCTGGCGTTAAGACTACGTTCATAGAAATGCATCTGTGAGGCCTTCAGAATTCCCTGTCACACCTGCTTTTAACCCGGAGCATTACAACATTTTGACAAGAACAGGCCATTGAGCCCAACAAAAGTCACAGGTAGATAGAAAGTGTGACCACTAGAGGGCTCCCCCAACCCCCAGACACAACTTTACAGATACAAGTCCCTGGGTTCAAAACAAATGTTTATTTTATGGTGTGCCTTCAACTGGCTTCTTTTCACATGACACTCCTTTTTTTCCTTCTTCTCTCTTACATTCCTCCCAGGTGAGTGTTGTCTGTCTCCTGTCCTGCATGTGAGTTTCTCATTGCCCCATATATGGTGTTGTCCTGAGTGGGAAAGAGTACATTACTTATCCCAGTCGAGATACTTCATCCATTTTGTCCTTCGGCATCCCAGCAGGGCATGTGATTCCCATCCGTTGCTGCTTATCTCTTCTGTAACAATTCGTTAAGTTGGTCTACCAGCTTGGTAGGTAAAGGTAGCCCATTGCAGCTGGAATGGCGGTCCATCCAATACAAAAGAAAGGTAGAAAGAAACAAATGAACATAGCTTTATCCAAAGGGGAAAATGTAGCATTTTATAGCAGGTCAAGAAATTTTATAATAACTAACAACAACAAACCCTCTTTGAATACACTGTTATAGATAGGGTATACCGCTGAGACTCTGGAAACGGCTGATACGCAGACAATCGCAGGTTCAAACAGAGGCTTTTATTTTAAAAAGTAGCTGTGTAAGCCGTGCTGTAAAAAGCTGGGGGTCCTAGAAACTATTGAAATCACCCCGACTCCACCTCTCACTTGAGAGACACAGACAGACAGACAGAGAGAGACACAGACACTCACTCACTCGCGTAGGCGTTTATATAAGATACCTGTTTGTCACAGGTCACACAAACACAAGTATAAACAATATTCTTCTTTCTTTACTCGTTCCGTCTCTTCTCTCTTCATCCACCTCCCTCCAGCAAGTGTTGTGTTCATTCCTCCCAACTCTGACCAACCAGAGGAGGCTGAACGTCTTCCTTTTATGTCGGACCCGTGAGTACTTCTGGTGTCAAGGCATAGCCCGAAGGAAGCCCTTCTGGGTCGGGCGCTAGTCCTGAAAAGTATGGATTATGATTCTCTGCAGCTCCCATGGGACCTGGGACTCACATAGTGATTCACTGCACTACAACTTCCATCATGATGCTGCTGGGTTTTGTATGGGATGCTGCCATCTAGTGGATGGGGGATAAAGATTTACAAAATTAGGAACTTTTTTGTCCCATACTCATCCCAGCCGGGATATCAGATAATCCTGCTTGGCATTTACGACACACAAGAATCACAACAAAGAAGAAAATTTGTGATGTGTCTTATAAAAGTGTAGGCATATTGAGGGATTGTAAAGGCATAATGCTGTTGGAATAAAGGACTCCCAGCCCAGTCACGTTTCTTGACACTTATGAATGATTTGTTGGCTGGAAGTCCTCGGTGTTGGTGTGTCAAAGAGAGGATGTGTAGCATTGTTCATAACGGCCATCAGGTTTCTCTTCATTCTCTCCTCCACTACTGCATCCTGAAACTGCGCCTGCCGCCTTAGCCAGATTGTTGATTTGGTGGGCCTCTCTTGAAGTGATGTTATCAGCCAAGCACAACACACTGGCCATCACAGAGTTGCAGAACACGTATTATAGGAGGCTCGCATTAAAGAAGTTGCAGTCTCTGAAGGAAATAAAGGGTCTGCTCTGCCCTTTCTTATGTGGAGTAGTTCCTATAAAGTAAAATGTAATCCTCGTGCTCTGTCATGTCGTCTCTTTCATTCATCAGTGTAATTTTTACTTTGTAACACATTTATGAGGTTCAATTTAAACAAATAAACAAACAAAAAAAAACATTCTTTGGTATTTGCAGACCTTCATTCTACACTCGTAACATTGGTAAGTCTAGGAGGGTGAAGTCTGTTAAGGTTTCATTACAGTCAATAAAGTGCACATTTAATGCCAGGCATACACTGTGTGATTTTTAGAAATCGGCCTGCATGATAGCGTTGTCAGTCATACTGCATACTGTATGTGCTCAAGCTGTATGGACAGATTCGGTCCAGTGACCAGTGGGGTGCTCAGTTCATAGGTCTACAGTGCATCCAGAAAGTATTCACAGCACATCACTTTTTCCACATTTTGTTATGTCACAGCCTTATTCCAAAATGGATTAAATTCATTTTTTTCCTCAGAATTCTACACACAACACCCCATAATGACAACGTGAAAAAAGTTTACTTGAGATTTTTGCAAATTTATTAAAAATTAAAAAATTGAGAAATCCCATGTACATAAGTATTCACAGCCTTTGCTCAATACTTTGTCGATGCACCTTTGGCAGCAATTCCACCCTCAAGTCTTGTTGAATATGATGCCACAAGCTTGGCACACCTATCCTTGGCCAGTTTCGCCCATTTCTCTTTGCAGCACCTCTCAGGCTCCATCAGGTTGGATGGGAAGCGTCGGTGCACATCCATTTTAAGATCTCTCCAGAGATGTTCAATCGGATTCAAGTCTGGGCTCTGGCTGGGCCACTCAAGGACATTCACAGAGTTGTCCTGAAGCCACTCCTTTGATATCTTGGCTGTGTGCTTAGGGTCGTTGTCCTGCTGAAAGATGAACCGTCGCCCCAGTCAAGAGCGCTCTGGAGCAGGTTTTCATCCAGGATGTCTCTGTACATTGCTGCAGCCATCTTTCTCTTTATCCTGACTAGTCTCCCAGTTCCTGCCGCTGAAAAACATCCCCACAGCATGATGCTGCCACCACCATGCTTCACTGTAGGGATGGTATTGGCCTGGTGATGAGCGGTGCCTGGTTTCCTCCAAACGTGACGCCTGGCATTCACACCAAAGAGTTCAATCTTTGTCTCATCAGATCAGAGAATTTTCTTTCTCATGGTCTGAGAGTCCTTCAGGTGCCTTTTGGCAAACTCCAGGTGGGCTGCCATGTGCCTTTTACTAAGGAGTGGCTTCCGTCTGGCCACTCTACCATACAGGCCTGATTGGTGGATTGCTGCAGAGATGGTTGTCCTTCTGGAAGGTTCTCCTCTCTCCACAGAGGACTTCTGGAGCTCTGAGAGAGTGACCATCGGGTTTTTGGTCACCTCCCTGACTAAGGCCCTTTTCCCCCGATCGCTCAGTTTAGATGGCTGGCCAGCTCTAGAGAGAGTCCTGGTAGTTTCGAACTTCTTCCACTTACGGATGATGAAGGCCACTGTGCTCATTGGGACCTTCAAAGCAGCAGAAATATTTCTGTAACCTTCCCCAGATTTCTGCCTCAAGACAATCCTGTCTCGGAGGTCTACAGACAATTCCTTTGACTTCATGCTTGGTTTGTGCTCTGACATGAACTGTCAACTGTGGGACCTTATGTAGACAGGTGTGTGCCTTTCCAAATCATGTCCAGTCAACTGAATTTACCACAGGTGGACTCCAAGTAAGCTGCAGAAACATCTCAAGGATGATCAGGGGAAACAGGATGGACCTGAGCTCAATTTGGAGCTTCATGGCAAAGGCTGTGAATACTTATGGACATGTGCTTTCTCAGTTTTTTTTATTTTTAATAAATTTGCAAAAACCTCAAGTAAACTTTTTTCACGTTATCATTATGGGGTGTTGTGTGTAGAATTCTGAGGAAAAAAATGAATTTAATCCATTTTGGAATAAGGCTGTAACATAACAAAATGTGGAAAAAGTGATGCGCTGTGAATACTTTCCGGATGCACAGAAACAGATTTCTGTATGGCACTATGGGTAGCCTCACCTCACCAGGGTCCAGTTCTGGGTTCAGTTTCCAGCAGAGACTCCGTCAGTGAGTATTTTCGTTGTTCTCCAGGCACAGATCTTCAGTTTCCTCCCAAAGGTGTCTACTACTTTCTGACACACCAAATGCATTCCCTGAACATGCATTGTGTTTACAGATTTCTGTGTCTGTGATGTACAGGAGTCCCCTACCGTATGGATCAGCCTGTTAGTCCTAACAACTACGGCTCCTCAAGAGGGAAAACAGGTACAGGAAATGGATCGGCCGATGCTTTACTTCTCATTGCTAATGTCCATACAAAACTATAGAAAGACGCTTACCTATGGAAGACTCCAGTGCAGTTCAAAGCCATAGAAACAAAAACCTCCAGCTTTATTGCCCTTCTGTTTCTTTGCCTTCAGGGGATTTGTGAGATGTTTTTGCAACTCTGGTTAGTTTCACATGGCTTGCAGCTTAGCCTCCCAATTGGCGGCAGACGGGTGCATGGCAAAGGTTTCCAAACTCGGGGAAAACCTGCAAACAGATTGTAAGACACAAAGAAGACATGGAAGCTTCACTTCACCCAGCCAGCAGACAAGCGTCTTATTTCGATTGTGATTGACACGCCGTTCGAATTGTGCGGAAGCAACATCTGCTGACCAGAAGGCACGGATTTCTCAGAACATCTGTATTGACAGGCTTGTGTGGCTCATCTTGTGGAAGGGAGGATCATCGTGGAGAGCTCAGTTAGTCTCCCCCCCCCCCCCCCTTTTTTTTTTGTCTCATTTTCTTAAACATTTTTACTCAATTGCTCATGTCACTGCCTCCTATGATTTACCAACACAGGCCATTGTGGGTATGATGGACCTTAGGCTCCTGACTGGCAGACTGTAAGACATTTTCTTTCATTTGACATTTTTTTTTTTTAAATGTACCCCCCCCCCCCCCCAATGTCTCTGCATCAGGCCTGCTTGGTGTCCGCGCCAGACTGACGACACTTTCCTCAGACAGATAGCAGATGTGCAGACACATGTGCCTTGTTTTATCTTTGTCATATTCATCTTGGTGTCTTCCACCATAACCCCCCCCACACACACACACACACCACTCTGCTTTCCTCCCCCAGAAGAACTCCCTAAAGGAGTGGGAACTTGTCAGTTGTGTGACCTGCTCCATTAGTTGTGGTTATTTAAGTAGAGATTTGAAATCTCTGGGTAAGTCAGGAGTCTATCAGTAAGTTTCATTCGGGTCGTGAAGGATGGTACTTGGTGTATCTTGCGTGGCGGCACGATGACGGCCCAGACAGATAGATGCCCCAAGGGACGTGCTGGACTTTTTCTTTCTTTCTTTCTTTGATGAGAAAACCGTTTATAAATATGACCATTAATATTGTATGGGTCTCAAAAATTCCTGGAATTGTTTAAATAAATTTATTGTACAAATTCCCAATTATTCACCTTCAGAATACTCTCCTTTAGATGCAATACACTCGTCTCGGAGCTTCTCCCATTCCTGGAATGTCTCCTATGCTACTCTTTTGTTACCGTGTCCTGAGCCACCTGAGTCATGTCTCCTTCCCTTCATTCTCAGTTTTAATTTTGTGAACTAAAAATAAAAATCACCAGGAAGCGAGATCTGCTGAATACAGGGGGTGCCTAAAACTCTGTGACTGACAACATGGTGGTGCAGGTGTGTTGACGTCGTACAGAATTCAGTTTTGGAGTTGTGATACATCTCTGGATGTTTTTTTGTTTTTTTTTTTACCTGATACTTTCCTGTTGACCATAATTACTTAATGATGGCATACAATTCCGATAAGTCTATCATTAGTCGATTTTGTTGTTAAGTTATTGAGGTATATTAAGCAGGCAGGCCTCCATGTTTTGTGCCATTTTTTGCCACGCTGACTTTGGATATGAGGCACTGCATCTGCACTGCAGCACACAGTGAACCCCTAGACGAGATGTGCCTTTCTGTCTTTTTCACCGATGACACGTCAAGTGTGCGCCTGATCTGACGTAACCCTAGCCTAAGTTAACGTAACCTACCATAATACATACATCACATGGATTAATAGTTATTGAAATACGGTAATCATTTTCTGTTAGTAAAAATATTAATACTGTAAAATAACATCACATCTGTGTTTCGGTGCTAATCGATTTCATTTATTGTATCTCTATGGAAGCTTTAAGGCTGATATAGTTAGTTGGAACGTTGTTAACAGAGACACAACTGTATTTATTTATCTACAGTATCTGTTTATTTAATGTTTTAGAAACGCCTCCATTTTTTCAGTTGTTGTGGAAATGCACACAGTTTAATATCTTAAGGTTTCATGAAATCAAAGCATAAATAAACAATGGCAAATAAAAAAAGTAAGTCAAGGAATCATTACGTGTGCAAAGTTTCATTCCAATTTTTGGTTCATCAAAGTAGCCTGCCCCTTCTGCTGATGTAACAACCAAACTGTGGTAACCTTTTTGATTCAGAATGCCAGTCGCTCTGTGCCAGTCACCAACTCTGCCTCCAGCAGAAGAACCCCAGACCACCACACTTCGTCCTTCGTGTTTGACAATTAGTGTCACACACTAAGGATCAATGGGGACTGTGTGGAGAGGGTCTCAGACTTCCGCTTCTTGGGAGTCACCATTAGGGAGGACTTGACCTGGGAAACACACACTGCTGAGGTAGTGAAGAAGGCCCAAAAGAGACTCTACTTCCTGAGGGTTCCCAGGAAGAACAACATCCCTGAGAAACTACTTGTGTCCTTTTACCGCTGCACAGTAGAGAGCATCCTGGCCTACTGTCTCTGAGCGTGGTTCTCCAGCTGCATAGTAGCTCTGAGGAAAGAGCTCCACAGGGTCATTAAGGTCACCCAGCGGATAGTCGGCTGTCCTCTCCCCTCATTAGAAGAACTACATAGTTCTGTTGTCTCAGGAACATCAAGAAAATTCTTCAGGACCCATCAGATCCAAGACATACATTGTTGGAACATCTGCCTTCAGGCAGATGTTTCAGATAAAGACTAATAGACTGAGAAACAGTTTCTATCCTTCAGCCATCACCATGCTGAATGCTGCTAAATGGTCAATCTGACTGAGTGCACCTTCATGTTTACAATTTAATACGCTGTCATGTTTACAATACGCTATGGGATAAGTGCAATATGACGTATGTATGAATGGATAATTTTAGTTTTAACTTCAGTAATTGTGGGGTTTTTTTGTTTTATTTGATTTTTGCATTGGAGAATTGCACCTAAATTTCTTTGTACAATGTCTCATTGCTACAATGACAATATTTTGATTGATTGGTTGATAAGGAACCTTCCTTTCACCAACTCAATGGGGTACGAACACCCTGCGTGATGAACTGAAGATTTCAAATTTGGATTCATCGGTCCATAAGATTTTGTCCAGTCTGCAGCAGTCCACAGTTGGCATTTTATGGCCCTGTTTTGTCCTTTAAGGGACTTCCTTCTTCCTGCCTCTTGCCCTGTCAAACCTGCAGCACAAAGTCTCCTCTTCGCAGTAGAAACTGACACCTGCTTTATTCGTCCTGCACTGTTAGAGGACATCTTTTAAGCTGTGCTCGAAGCTGTTGTGCTGTGAGGCAAGCTGGTGACCCTCAGAATCCTTATCTTCTGATTGGCTTGTGACTTTGGCTCTGCCAGATCTCTTCCTATCAGAGTTTCTCCCAGTTTCCTTTGGATTGTGTAGAACACCACTGGACTCACAAATACTTAATTAAAAAAACAATGGTGTAATTTATCTAAATGAAAAGCCTATATTTCTAAGGGTAATAACGCTCTGTCTCATTTAATTTGTTACGTAGTTGCCATTTTCTTGCCATTATCACTAGAATGTGAATGGGTGTAGTAACACAGTCTGATCCAACTTAAGACACGAGAGGGTTTTTAAGTAATCAACAGAAATTGGGACACCTGTGCAAATTTTCTGCAAGGCATAATTTGCCTGAATTGTTGCTGAACATCTGTAAGTTGTAGCCTGTTAGTCGTTCCCTAAGAAGGCCCACTTGTAATATTCTGAAGTTTGCTTTTTTTTTCAGTTTCCGCTCACCGAAACTTTAAATTTGAAATCTCTGGTAGTTTACTGCTTAACTTTTGTTTACCATTTTAGGTCATTCATTGCATTTCAAATGATTAAATTTAAAGAAAAACTGAGGTGTCCTAAAATTTTGACCAGTAGTGTATTTATTGAGCTTCTGAAAATAAAACTAATTTGTCCACAGTAATGTCGACAAATATGCCTGTCTTTCTTTTAAATGAAAACAATAAGGAAAATGAGAATCAGAATAAGCAAAAAAGTCGCTACTCACCAAGCAAAATTGAAAAGGTGCTCTGGTGGGCAAAATACAAGATTTAAACAAAATACCATCAGGCCAAGAGATGAGAGAGCAGCAGTCAGGAACAGGCAAGACTATAAAGCCAAAAAAAATAGTAGAGGACACCACAAAGTGCTTTGCAGAAGCAAACAAAAAATACATTTGACAAACAATAGTTTGCTCTACTGTTTAGAAACATTAGAACACTTTAGACGAGAACAGGCCATTCAGTCCAACAAAGCTCGACAGTCCTGTCCACTTATTTCTTCCTAAAAAAAACATCATGTCGAGTTTTGAAAGTCCCTAAATCGATTGTCTGTTTTATAGACTGTTTTTCTCAGCCGCTTCTCAAAGAAATGAAGGCTGCTGAAAATATTGGCACTTGGAATAATCGATAGATAGGTAGATGGTACTGTATTTGTTCTCAAGGGGAAATAAAAAGTTTCCAGAAGCTGAAGAAAAAATTAAATATTCTAACAAACCACAACCCCCCAAAGATGCACATGAACATCGGGTTTGGATACTAAGAGAGCTCCTGCCATGTGATAAAGGCCTGTAGGTGACATTCCAATGTGGTCGGATCTGCCCAGTTGTGCCACAGGTTTACATTTAAAGGCTTTAACATTTGGATAGAGCAGGTCCAGCATTGTGTGTTCACAGGTGGAACGTGCAGATTGCAGTTTGCTCTTTCCAGCATTCCCCTGGTTGAAGTCACCAGCATTCTATGGTCAGATCAGAATGATTGGCCATTAGAGTTTTTCTGTTACTGAGTTAATGACATTATTAAGGATGATGTGACTTATTTCCCTTACGCGGACGAACTGAGTGAGTATTTCAGTGTCTGGATTACATATTTTTCATCTCATTGTAATTTACCATTGTTCATTCATGTAGATGCCCAGTCCTCCTCGTGAAGGGAGTTGACAAAGTAAATGAAGTCAAAGATGCAGCTGCCCATGCTTTTACAGGGTGGCGCAGGGAATTGGGAAATTTTCGAACTAGGTGTTGGCGACCCTGGGGCGCCAGAAGTTTTTTTTTTTTTTTTTTTTGTTTCGCCTTATACAATTTCTTGTATTAAGAATGTATTAGGAAGCCAGAAGTCTGTATGACCATCAGCATCAAGTGACTCCGTGAGAACCCTAACTACAAAGAGGACTATTTCATTTATGTTAGGTAGAATGCCCAGAGGGGACTAGGCGGTCTCATGGCCTGGAACCCCTATAGATTTTATTTTTTTCTCCAGCTTTCTGGAGTTTTTTTTTTGTTTTTTCTGTCCACCCTGGCCATCGGACCTTACTCCTTTTCTATGTTAACTAATGTTATCTTATTTTAATTTCTTATTTTGTCTTTTATTTTTCTTCATTATGTAAAGCACTGTGAGCTACTTTTTGTATGAAAATGTCCTATAGAAATAAATGTTGTTGTTGTTAGTTTTCGCATACCCCTTGGGGTCAGAGCACAGGGTCAGCCATTGTACAGCGCCCCTGGAGCACTTACAGGTTAAGGGTCTTGCTCAAGGACCCAGCAGAGTAGGATCTCTTTTGGTAGTGACGGGGATTTGAACTGGCAACCTTCTGGATACCAGCACAGATCCTTAGCCTCGGGACCACCACTCCACCCTTGTTTTGAACCAACGTGACCTATTAGCTATATTAGTGCGCAACGAGCGTTTGCTGTGAAAGCCTTATATAAGAACGGTGTTAGTGTGACTGCTGCTCAAAGGGAATTTCAGCGTCATTACCAGTTAGGACGTCATTTATGTTAGGTAGAATGCCTAGACGGGGCTGGGTGGTCTCGTGGCCTGGAACCCCTGCAGATTTTTTTTTTTTCTCCAGCCGTCTGGAGTTTTTTTGCTTTTTCTGTCCTCCCTGGCCATCGGACCTTACTCTTATTCTATGTTAATTAGTGTTCCCTTATTTTATTTTGTCTTTTTTTCCTCTTTCTTCATCATGTAAAGCACTTTGAGCTGAATTATTTGTATGAAAATGTGCTATAGAAATAAATGTTGTTGTTGTCATGATTGTGTCCCCCTTCGAAGAAACGGGGTTAGCCTTAAAAAAAAAGAGAAGTCCCCAGGTGAAGCCACTTCACATACTGCCTGACAGTCGATGGCAGCTATTCAACGATTGTTTGGAAGGCACGTCATTTCACACAACGGTGACATTCCATGGCCTCGGAGATCCCCAGATCTCACGGTCATGCAGACATCTTAAAAGCCAAGTGTACCGCACACGCCCTGCAACCATTGCTGAACTCAAAAGGAGGATTGAAGAGGAGATAGCTGGCATTTCTCTTGACGTGTTACGTCGAGCAATGTACAGTGGGTACGGAAAGTATTCAGACCCCCTTCAATTTTTCACTCTTTGTCATATTGCAGCCATTTGCTAAAATCATTTAAATTAATTTTTTCCCTCATTAATGTACACACAGCACCCCATATTGACAGACAAAAAAAAAGAATTTTTGAAATTGTTGCAGATTTATTAAAAAAGAAAAACTGAAATATCACATGGTCCTAAGTATTCAGACCCTTTGCTCAGTATTTAGTAGAAGCCCCCTATTGAGCTAATACAGCCATGAGTCTTCTTGGGAAAGATGCAACAAGTTTTTCACACCTGGATTTGGGGATCCTCTGCCATTCCTCCTTGCAGATCCTCTCCAGTTCTGTCAGGTTGGATGGTAAACGTTGGTGGACAGCCATTTTTAGGTCTCTCCAGAGATGCTCAATTGGGTTTAAGTCAGGGCTCTGGCTGGGCCATTCAAGAACAATCACAGAGTTGTTGTGAAGCCACTCCTTCGTTATTTTAGCTGTGTGTTTAGGGTCATTGTCTTGTTGGAAGGTAAACCTTCGGCCCAGTCTGAGGTCCTTAGCACTCTGGAGAAGGTTTTTGTCCAGGATATCCCTGTACTTGGCTGCATTCATCTTTCCCTCGATTGCAACCAGTCGTCCTGTCCCTGCAGCTGAAAAACACCCCCACAGCATGATGCTGCCATCGCCATGCTTCACTGTGGGGACTGTATTGGACAAGTGATGAGCAGTGCCTGGTTGTCTCCACACATACCTCAGTGCAAGACACATGACTGCCCGCATGGAGTTTGCTAAAAGACACCTGAAGGACTCTGAGATGGTGAGAAATAAGATTCTCTGGTCTGATGAGACCAAGATAGAACTTTTTGGCCTTAATTCTAAGCGGTATGTGTGGAGAATGAATATGGATTACCATCATTAATTGCATATCCCGTACAATACCTTTCACTATTAAATGTATTTTGTAATGTGTTTATTCGTGCATTGAACGTCCATTGAAAATTTCCCGTTTCCCTGTGCCATCCTGTACAAACTTGTGCCTCTCCAGTATGAGGAAATGGTGTGTTTTGCTCCCATGCAGAAACGGCATAAATCCACAAATTTGTACAGACGGAACAGTAGCAGCCTAGCTTGTCTTTCGAGTTTATTATTTTTTGTTTTACAACCACAGAACTTCGGTGTTGTCACTGGTGATACACGGCAGCCATGATAACATCTTCCCAGTTGGGGGAAAAGGAAAAAAAAAAAAAAAGCTAAACCTGATCTGCTGAGCTGGTGGCTCCAAAAAGAGGGGCCTGGAGAGAAATCCCTTAAGTGCCTGGGAGGCACGGGTTCAGTCGGAGTATCAGACCGTTTTCCTGTGCCATGAGCCGTCGTGACTCATTTTGCTGTAACAAATCATCTCTTCGAAGGTGATGCCGGCTTGTCGCAGCTAAATTCAAATAAATAAAACATCATTACGGCATAAAAGTCCCGTCTGGGTTTGTTAAATTGCTCTAATGATCCTTTCAGGAGAAGCACAAATATTTTCAGGGGAACGAACAACCTTTGAACATCTATAACAGAGTGAGATGATTATTGAGATAATTTAGCAGCTCCGCTTGTGAGACGTGACCTCTATTTTTCCGCGGCCCCGTGTGATGGACCATTATTTAATGGGATGGGGGGTGGCTGGTGTGTGCCGTTTTTAAGAATGATGATGACTAACACTGAGGTTTTAAATGAAAACATCTGCTGCAGAGTAGCATTAGGGCCTCTTTTAGGCTGTCAGGACTGGCCTTTATTATGACTTTTTAATTCTTAAAAATTGTGTGAAGTTTCTGGAGAAAATGGTTTCAGGAATCGCCTGCAAATTTCTCTTTGAGTTGAATGATCTTGTGGGGAGGGGGTGGGGGTGGGGATGGGGGGTAGTGGTGATGGCACCAAAGCCAAAAAAACATAAGCGAGCCCATTTTCCCCCAGTGATGAAGTGGATGATGGCACCAATAATATTTTAAAGCTTTTTATTGTTAGCCAAAACACAAGCCCACCAGAAGATGGTCTTTGAAGCGGCTTTATGTTACATAATGTCGGTAATTGATCATTTACGTCAACTGGAAGAAAGAAAAAAAAGAAGACCTAATGGCAATTTCAGGAGGAGCAGGTTAATTGGTCTGGAAAAATGTCTCCATTACCCCCCAGAAGTTGGTCTGTAAAATGGCGTCTTGTTCTGAAGCCATTGCTGAATGGTCTGTTAATGTACTCGCCGTCGGCATTTCTCAGATCTCCTCCTCCATTTGTCTCTTCCACAACAGGATTTGTGAGGCACTCACCTCTGTGTCAGCATAGCAATTGGAGTACACATCTCTGACATGACAGTTTGCTTTGTGAAGAATCGATGGATGGATGTGAAAGGCACCATATGAGACATAGATGTCAAACACACATGAATAGTTCAGGTAGATGTGAAATAAAATGTTAAATCAGAAAGGCAGTTTATAAGACCGTCAGATGTAAAACCTGTTGTATAGCATAGATACGGAGCCTTCAGAAACAATTCGGACTCCTTCACTTTTTTAATTTTAGCTTATGTTGCCGCCTTGTGCTAAAATCGTATAAATTAGTTTTTTTCCTCATCATGCAACACTCAACATCCCAGAATGACAAAATGAAAAGAGGATTTTAGGATTTTTGCCAGTTTACTTAAAAAAAAGCTGTCTGATTTGGAGTAATTCTGCACTTATGGGGTGTATTGATAAGGGGGGATGAGATAGAGGAGAATAGTCAGGGGGAGAACTTGGAGAATTGTCTGCACCTTAACATCAGCAAAACCAAAGAATTGCTTACTGACTTCCACCGGACCAAAGAGCCTCTATATCTGGTCACAATTCAGGGAGTGCAAGTAGAGGTGGTCCACTCCTACAAGTACTTGGGGTCCACACGTACATGACAGGTAGGACTGGTCTCGGAACACAGGGGAACTATATAAGAAAGGGCAGAGCAGACTCTTCTTCCTTAGGAGACTGCATACTTTTAATGTAGGAAGTGACATCCTTCACATCTTCTGCACCTCTATGATGTCCAGTGTGGTGTGCTGGCCTGGTAACATTACTTCAAGAGACCACCAAATCAACAAGCTCATTAAAAGAGCAAGCTCGGGTGTGGGACGCACTGTGGACCTCTGGTGGAAATAGAGGGGAAGAATGAAGACAAAACTGAGTGCCATTGTGAGCAATGCTACACATCCTGTCTGTGACACACCAACACTGAGGACTTCCAGCCAATGAATTATTTAGCAGAAGTGTGTCTGGGGGTCCATCATACCAACAGTAATATGTCTGTATAACATTCTGTCTATCTATATCGTGTATACCAGTGCTTCCCAAACTCGGTCCTGGGGACCCCCTGTGACTGCAGGTTTTTGCTCCAACCACCTTCTGTTTTTAATTGGACTCCTGGGCTAATTAAGTGAACTGTTACTTCTCAAGTTCTGTGTTTTGGGAAGAATAATAGAAATTAGAAAACTAAGTTTGGTTAAAAATATATATATATATATATATATATATATATATATATATATGTTAAAATTTACCAAGCATTTATATGGGAATAATGTATTTAGTAATTAGTGTGTCTGACGCCAGAGTAGTTGCAGCCTTTGATTATTCTTTGTTGTTTGCCTGGGTGTCTGCTCAGCTCATTTTTAATTGTCATTAATAAGATACAACGAAGGGGGAAAACTGCACAGAGAAAGGTAATAATGAAATCAACAAAAGAGAATTAAGCATTTAAATCCATGGCAAAAACAGAAATATTTGTAAATTTCTTATAAATGTAAAAATCATTCTGCAGTGCTTTTCTGAAAGCAGAATAAGAATTAATTAATTAATTAATTAATTAAAGCTAATTAAATGAGATCAATGTTATCAGGTGTTGTCACTGATTATGAAGCTCGTTGGAACAAAAACCTGCAGCCACAGGGGGTCTTCAGGATCGAGTTTGGGAACCACTGGTATATACTGTCAAAAATGTGCAATGTCAGAAGTGTAAAAAAATATAATGATATAAATAATAATCTCTCTATAATAAAAACTTGAGACGAGACTAATCCTGCAACGAGATGTGACTTTTTGAAGAGACTTTTTGGAAGGAAGTCCCACGAGCCAGAGACTTTTACCAGGAGATTCTTTCAAGTCACGCCATACTTACAACTATTTTCAAACAAGACCATGGTCATCAGGTGCATTCAGGCATTTAACCTGGACAGACACCAATCCATTAAAGGGCTTACTTATGAACACACACAAACTTATGAAAAGCCAGTTTAGAATCACACGTTCAGTGAGAAACGATGAAGTCAAATGACTTAACGCAAAAATTGTCGATCGGTTACACAGGAAATTGGTTAAATGCGTATCAATAGACTCTGCTGAAACAGTTGGTGGTGGTGATGGTGCGGAAGATGAAAACATCAACTTACAATATCATGTAAAATATCTACAACTGTTAACACCGTCTGGTCTTCCACCGCATGAATTACTGTTGAAAGAAGGATATGTCGTAATGTTAGTGCGTAATTTCTGTCTGAGTGATGGGCTATGCAATTGGACAAGATTAGTTGTATTCAAAATTGGCCGAACAATTATTACATGTAAAATTTAAAACGGGCGACAAGAAAGGTAATGTAGTACATCTTCAGTGGTTAACACGAGACAAAAAAGGAGATCTTCATATGCCATTCATATTAAAACGTTTACAGTTTTCCGTTAGAATAGCTTTTGTTATGACAATAAACAAATCACAGGGACAAACATTCGAAAAGTCGGTTTATTTATTAGAGAGAAAGAAATGAAATTCACTCACGGGCAGTAATACGTTCCGTTGTCACGATGTAAATCCAAACACGGAATCAAAATTCAATGCAATCTTGAAGAAAAGTTAATTCCAAATATTGTTTTAACTGAAGTTTTAAAGTAAATGTGGAAATAATGCATATGTAACAATTCCCATGAAAATAACAATCTCTTTAAATTATATGTCTAGTTAACCAAACCAGTATACATATATATATATATATATATATACTGTGGAAAACATAAAAATACAAAGTCAGAAGTGTACTGTGGAAAATATTAAAAGTACAAAGTCAGAAGTGTAAAAAGTATACTAATGATACAAATAATAATGATGAATAATAAGAAATTAATATTATTAATAGTGATGCTAATACTGTATATACTGTCAAGATATGTTTTTTGTGTTGGTTTTGAAATTTCAAAGCTTTGCACAGCACCGTCTGT
The DNA here is from genome assembly GCF_900747795.2 of Erpetoichthys calabaricus. Taxonomy (NCBI): domain Eukaryota; kingdom Metazoa; phylum Chordata; class Cladistia; order Polypteriformes; family Polypteridae; genus Erpetoichthys; species Erpetoichthys calabaricus. The sequence continues at coordinate 189,640,665 of NC_041402.2, read as the reverse complement.
TTGAGATATCCCAATGAAAATTGAACTGTCTCGACAAATTTCTTTGAAGAATAAGTATGTCACGTCCATTGGGCTGAGTTGTTTCATTGGCTATTGCAATAGGTGCGTCAAGCGTGATGTGAACGCACCTAAGAAGACAAATTAAATCCACTGTGAATCTGATTCAGTTTTTTTTAATAATAAAATGGGGTTACTATTTATAGGAACTGTAATATTACATTCTCACGCCTGCCTAATTCAATTCAGGGAAGTTAGGGGCTGGAGCCTGTTCAGGCAAGCGCCAAGTAGAGAGCAGAAAATGGTCAGCGCCAGTCCATCACAGTGCCACTCACTCATACCCCAATTTACAATCGCTAATTGACAGACCACCCATATTTTTGGGAGGAGAATGAAAGGCCATGCATACACAAAGAGAGTAATATAAACTTCATGCAGACAATAACTGGGCAACAGGGTTAGAACCCAATGTTGCCCTACCCGCAGATAACAGGAGTTTTAAATTCTGGTGTTTCAAGATGCTGTGCGTGTTTGGATATGAAAAGACCACCAACACCGCCTCCTGAAAGCCTTCTTGCTTTTCTGCTACTAAGCAGTTCAACATACTTGTTTCAGAACAAGTTTTCTTTTCCACAGCTCTTATTTGTTTGTTCTTTATACGGATACAATTCTCTAGATATCGGGGCGCATGCAAATGCGTTCAGCGCTAATTAAATTGATGTATTTGACCTAAGTGTCCGAGTAGAGTCTGGGCTTTATGTCACACGTGTGGTTTACTTGTCACAAGGAAAGCATTACCAGAAAGAACAAAGAGGTAAAAGTGACCCTGTGTGAGCAAAGTGGCAAGCCTCAAAAGGAAAAGGAGGAATTGAAAATGAACCCTGTCCTGCACATTTTATTCTTAGAGGAAACTCTGCTGAGCAGGGATATTTTAGGATGTGCTCTTCCACATGGGAGATTTCCCTTTTTTTATTTTTATTATAAATGTCAGCAAAAACAGCAAAGGCTTGCATGTAGCATCTGTGATATCCACACAACATGCTGGGGTATTTTTTGAGGGGTATTCCCAGGGGGATTTATAGCCTCCCTCCCAGGCAGTTCAGCTATCTTGACAGCTTTGTCTGCCAACAGGTGCGCTTTGGCTCCACTGGGCACTGTCCCTGGTACATGGCGGCATGGCAGGCCAGCAGTTGAGGCGCCAGGGCCCCAGCTGCTTTTGGGCTTTTTCGCACCAGCCTGCCTCACTCATCCGTCCCATGGCCTTTGGTTTTGGTCTCTTAGTCACGGGACTTAAAAGTGCCAGCACTGATGGGTTTTGGCATTTCCAGGTTTTGGGGCACACTTTGTAGTAAATGTTATTATTGACAGGTACTTATTTTGTCTGTCTCTTATATGGTACCTTTCAGATTTGTTTGTTTACGTGTTAGATAGGAAATGATATATCATATACTAGCTGTCCCCCGCAGCTCCACCCATGTAGTGGCGAAACAGGACAAATTTAACAGTAAATGTAATTCTGGCCAAGTGAAAGGTAGCTATGGTCCAACGTCAAATGTTGGCACTGTATTTAATCGTGTTCAGCTCTGACGGGAGAGCGTCCCCCGCGTGGGGAGATCAGCACATGGCCGTGATATCTCTTGACAATCAACCCTCTAAAACACACATAGCTCTGATCTCTCTCAAAAACGTCAAACGTTACTCCTTAACAACATCTAGACGATAATGTCTGCTGAACAAACAGGTATTGCTAGCTAAGCGGAGGCAAGGTACGCTCCAACACGTGGCGATAGGTAGAGCGACTCAAATGGAGGCTGGCACATGAGTGAGGAGGGCCCCTCCCTACTCCTGACATCACGTTTCCCCCTCCCCTCGGCCCGCATCCTCTATTTCGGATTTGCGCAAATAAATCGGTACAGCGAGCAAAATATGATACTTAGCACGATGAGAGAAGTCGCAAACTGAACCGGAATGTTCAAGCAAATTATAGAAAAAAACCCGATCTAAATCAGTTAAGTAGTTCTCTCATGAAAAGTGGACAGACAGACAAACACTGGATATTATATATATATATATATATATATATATATATATATATATATATATATATATATATATTTGCAGTTGGAGATCCACAAAGGGAGAAAAAACGAATCACGTATCATAAAATAGTTTTATTCCTGAGCTTTCAACCCCTATCAGGGGTCTTCATCAGAGGATAATGCTTAGACTTACAAGAATCAAAGGCAATATATAGCAACACATTCGGGGGGGGGGGGGGTGGGTGGAGGTGACTAAGTCCGTATGATCAAAAGGGGGGGGGGGGGGGGGGGGGGTTATCGTTAAATTAAAGTGCATATGTCCTTCTTAAGTTGGCATATGCTGGGTTTATGTCCAAGTGTCTGTTGATGGCATTTTCATCTGATAGCCAAGACTCGGCCAACTCTCTGGCGCTTTTTGTACTGGCCTTAAATTTTACTTTCACGTTGTCCCAGTTGAATGTACAGACCTTCTCTTCCATATATATATATATAAAATATTCATGACATTCATAGTCTGAATCACAATCTGATTGTATGGGTGGTTACCTACCAGGCAACGCTTGTGGTTGGTCTGCAAGTCGGCAAACATCCGCCACGGTGCCCTCTTCAGTTGCGAGAAGCAGATCATAGAATGCTGCATAGTTTACTGTCAAATAATGTAAAGAGTACACGACACATGTTTCACCCTAATTCTGGGCTCATCAGGCGTTCACACTCACTGCACCCCCACTCAGGGATCGAAGACGTCCGAGGCAAAGCCTCTTCGCATTGCGCCACGGCGTGTGGTTCGTTTATTTGACAGCATGTAGAGAGAGGGGGTACAGTGAGTGTGTACTCCTGATGAGCCCAGAATTAGGGAGAAACACGTGTCGCGTACTCTGCATTATTTGACAGTAAACTATCCAGCATATACAGTGGTGTGAAAAACTATTTGCCCCCTTCCTGATTTCTTATTCTTTTGCATGTTTGTCACACAAAATGTTTCTGATCATCAAACACATTTAACCATTAGTCAAATATAACACAAGTAAATACAAAGTGCAGTTTTTAAATGATGGTTTTTATTATATAGGGAGAAAAAAAATCCAAACCTACATGGCCCTGTGTGAAAAAGTAATTGCCCCCTGAACCTAATAACTGGTTGGGCCACCCTTAGCAGCAATAACTGCAATCAAGCGTTTGTGATAACTTGCAATGAGTCTTTTACAGCGCTCTGGAGGAATTTTGGCCCACTCATCTTTGCAAAATTGTTGTAATTCAGCTTTATTTGAGGGTTTTCTAGCATGAACCGCCTTTTTAAGGTCATGCCATAGCATCTCAATTGGATTCAGGTCAGGACTTTGACTAGGCCACTCCAAAGTCTTCATTTTGTTTTTCTTCAGCCATTCAGAGGTGGATTTGCTGGTGTGTTTTGGGTCATTGTCCTGTTGCAGCACCCAAGATCGCTTCAGCTTGAGTTGACGAACAGATGGCCGGACATTCTCCTTCAGGATTTTTTGGTAGACAGTAGAATTCATGGTTCCATCTATCACAGCAAGCCTTCCAGGTCCTGAAGTAGCAAAACAACCCCAGACCATCACACTACCACCACCATATTTTACTGTTGGTATGATGTTCTTTTTCTGAAATGCTGTGTTCCTTTTACGCCAGATGTAACGGGACATTTGCCTTCCAAAAAGTTCAATTTTTGTCTCATCAGTCCACAACGTATTTTCCCAAAAGTCTTGGCAATCTTTGAGATGTTTCTTAGCAAAATTGAGACGAGCCCTAATGTTCTTTTTGCTTAACAGTGGTTTGCGTCTTGGACATCTGCCATGCAGGCCGTTTTTGCCCAGTCTCTTTCTTATGGTGGAGTCGTGAACACTGACCTTAATTGAGGCAAGTGAGGCCTGCAGTTCTTTAGACGTTGTCCTGGGGTCTTTTGTGACCTCTCGGATGAGTCGTCTCTGCGCTCTTGGGGTAATTTTGGTCGGCCGGCCACTCCTGGGAAGGTTCACCACTGTTCCATGTATTTGCCATTTGTGGATAATGGCTCTCACTGTGGTTCGCTGGAGTCCCAAAGCTTTAGAAATGGCTTTATAACCTTTACCAGACTGATAGATCTCAATTACTTCTGTTCTCATTTGTTCCTGAATTTCTTTGGATCTTGGCATGATGTCTAGCTTTTGAGGTGCTTTTGGTCTACTTCTCTGTGTCAGGCAGCTCCTATTTAAGTGATTTCTTGATTGAAACAGGTGTGGCAGTAATCAGGCCTGGGGGTGGCTACGGAAATTGAACTCAGGTGTGATACACCACAGTTAGGTTATTTTTTAACAAGGGGGCAATTACTTTTTCACACAGGGCCATGTAGGTTTGGATTTTTTTTCTCCCTAAATAATAAAAACCATCATTTAAAAACTGCATTTTGTGTTTACTTGTGTTATATTTGACTAATGGTTAAATGTGTTTGATGATCAGAAACATTTTGTGTGACAAACATGCAAAAGAATAAGAAATCAGGAAGGGGGCAAATAGTTTTTCACACCACTGTATATATATATATATATATATATATATAATATTGAGAGAGATATATAGATGGTGTCTTTTATAAATCTGTCTTACCTGTCATTTTAAATTCTATGGATCCCATTTTGTTTTGGATATCATAAGAGTCAACTCGTTGTCTTTGTGCCATCAGCTCTGTGATTGCCTTATCTTATCTACCATGGTGTTCCTGGATATACACTGATGAGCCAAAACATTCTGAGCACCCCTATATGTAGTAGCTGATGTCACGTGAAAGTCAGGGATATATTGGATGATAAGCTAAAATTAGGTACTCATAGTCGGCATGTTGAATACAGAGGATACGGCAGGTGTAAAGACCTGAGCGAGGTGTAACGACCAGATGACAGGGTCAGAGCACTTCTGAAACTCCAAGGCTTTTGCTGTAATCATGGTCAGCCCTGGTGAGTACCTACCAACAGTAGTCCAAGGAGGGACAAACCACGAAAACGGCTGACGGAGTGTTGAGCAGCCGAGACTCATCGATGTGAAAGGTGGACAAAGGCTGTCTCGTCTGGTATGAACCAACAGAAGGGCTGCTGTAGCACAAGTCACAGATAATTTTAAGGATTGTTATAGAATTAATGTGCCATGACACACATGGTATCAGTCCCTGTTGCATATGTATATGTGTAGCTGCAGGACAGTCATGGGGCCCATAATAACCCCCTGGCCACCATCGAAAGCTGATACTATCAGCGCTGACCGATTGAGCTGAGTGTTTCCAGCACAACTGCAACTTAAAACCCACCGAGTTTGACAAAAAAACACCCAAGCAAGAAACCACAAACCAGCCAATACATGCATAATAGGAACCACAAATGAGCATCAAAGCAGCTGGATATAACACATCAATAAACCGTACTTTGTATGATTCTCATGTATGTACGCATGTGCACACAAACTGCTAGACAAGCATGAGATTTTGGGTCGTTGAGCTATTACAATATTTACAACCTGCCTTACACTCCTCTTCGGGAGCAGAGGTGATTTTCGGATGTTCTGTCGCCCACTCCATTCAGTACTGCTTCTTGTATTTCCTCCACTTCGGTTTGCTGATTTCGATTGTCACTTTGTCAAATGTCAAACTTTCCTGCAAGGACTGCTAGAATATTACTGCCAGGATTCCGGCCTTAGCCAGCCAGTCTGTTCTCCCACATAGGCCTAATTCAAGACATCACACGTATATTTGTTTAACTAACGATATGTCTAGATACACAGATGCAATGCTCAAATTATTAGTGACACCTAGATTGTAAGTTCCTCACATTTTATAAATATAAAAAAACTAGGGGGCTCCGCCCCCTGCTCGCTTTGCTCACCCACCCCCGGGTTTGGTTAACCGGATATACAATTTAAAGAGATTGTTATTTTCATGGGAATTGTTACATATGCATTATTTTCACTTTTACTTTAAAACTTTAGTAAAAACAATATGTGGTATTAACTTTTCTTCAAGATCGTATTGAATTTTGATTCTGTGTTTGGACTTACATCATGACAACACAACGTATAACTGCCTGTGAGTGAATATTGTTTCTTTCTCTCTAATAAATAAAACGACTTTTTCCAATGTTGTCCCTGCTCTTTCTTCTTCACTTATAGTCGTTGACATGTCATCTAGAATGTATAACATTATTGTCCTGATAAAATTTATAAGAGCTGAGAGTGCAGGAAGTGTGTCTGCCAAAAGCATTCACACGACTGAGGTTAGATGACCACGGTCCTGTTTGAAAATAGTCCTAAGTAGGGTGTGACTTGAAAGAATCTCATGTTAAAAGTCTCGGTCTCAAGGGATTTCATACCACGTGTTTTTGGAATCTTTTAATTCTTTCTGGGAACACGAATTAGACGATCTACAAGTCTCTGACTTAAAGTTTAAATCCGAACAATATATTCAATCTCTTTTCACTGTTCCGTTATTTCACCGAGTAATAATTTCCGTTTGCGCTAATGCGATCTTTCCTATCCGTTTTTTGAGACTTTCGAATTTTCGTACTTCCGTTATCTCTAACCTGCTCTGCATGTTTACCATGACAACATTTTTGGAATCTTTTAATTCTCTCGGATCCGCCCCTTCATTGGGAAGAAACACTACTTTTTTTTTCCCTGATGGCAACATGAATTAGACGATCTACAAGTCTCCGACTTAAAGTTGAAATCCGAACAATATTTTTGATCTCTTTTCGCTGTTCCGTTATTTCACCGAGTAATAATTTCTGTTTGTTTGCGCTAATGCGATCTTTCCTATCCTTTTTTTGAGACTTTCGAATTTTCGTACTTCCATTATCTCTAACCTGCTCTGCATTTGTACCGTGCCATCATTATTGCGGGACGTATAAGTGTCTCTCCGAGAAAATCAAGTCTCGTCTCCTAGATTTTTTTTTTAAGAGATATTTTACATAAATATTGAAACCCGCCGATATTTACCAAAGCAGCACAGAATTTCTCTACCTGCCCAAGGCTATTTTTACCCATCAAATGGGGGATCAAAAGAAGCCCACTTGGACAGGAACTCACCCATTCTGCAACAGCGCCTACAATGAAAGAAGGTCGTCTGGAACAGACAACCCTGTTTTTTTTTTTTTTTGTTGCATCGTGTGGACGTCCAGATATATGTGTGAGTGTGTCATTTACCTGTGGAAGAGACCGAACTAGGATACACTATGGAAGGCGTTCAAGCTGGTGGAATGAGAGCAATGCTTATGGCAATGGGAAACACTGGACCAGGCATTTATTTGACATTTGTCGCCGACCAGTTACACCCCTTCATGACAAAAAAAAAAAAATAACATGACCTGCCACACTGCATGAGTTTAGGGATTGGTTTGAGGAACATGATGAAGTTCCACATGCCGGAGATGTCAATGCAGTCGAGCATCTGTGGGATGTGTTGGAACAGCAAGTCAAATCTGTGGCATCTCCACCTTGCAACTTGCGGACATTTGAGGATCTGCAGCCTAGTGTCTTGATGCCAGACGCCACAGGACACCTTCAGATGTCTTGTAGACTTCATACCGTGAGAGTCTCGGCACATGGAGGAGCAACAACAGCATCTTCGGCAGGTGGTCATGATGTTTTGGCTCATCAGTATACGTCTTTGTTTTTAAACCATATAGCATTTTGCCCTCTTCAGGTAATGCAAGTACCATTACACCATCGCCTCATCCTTACACCATGCGCTAAAACAGCGTTTCTCAACCTTTAAGTATTTGTGACCCGAGTTTTCATAACAGTTTTAATCGCGCCCCTCTAACGTTTTTTTTGAAATCCTAATAAAATTTATTCATATATTTTTTGATGCCGATAAACCCTACGAACAGCGAAATTACGCCACTTATGGCAACATTCACACCCCCTTTTTTGTTACTGCGGCGCGCCCCACTGAGAACCGCTGCGCTAAAAGGAGATGTGCCGTTAATATTTTTATTTAATTTTATTAATTTCATGTTCATGTACTTTGCGTACATTTATACTCTATTGCCATAAACAACTGATCACAAATTTGATGTCATTTTGCAATTTGATTCCTTATTATAGCGTTGAACTAAAAATGTTACTTTAAATTTTTTTTTTTAAATTTGTATTTGTGATTATACTGACAAGTTCACTTTAAGCCCATATGTGGATTCAGTGCTAATTGTGTGTGCAATTTGCTAAATAAATTTCTAATGAAATGAAGGTGATGTTTGTTTGTGTGCCGGCGTGCATTTAACCCTCCCGCCATAAAAGTAATTAACTCCCTCCAAGCTGTGACATTAAAAAAATGAAGCAGGCCTGATTAACGGTGCAGAGCCGGGGAGCAGAGCCGATTAAATGAGCCTCTCTCTTCCAAATAGCACTCTCAGGCCGCGATCCTTCAAAATCCACAGCAGCTGTCAAGACACTCTGGAGGTGAAATTGGTTTGAACTGAAGTAGTTTTACTGCACCGGGGCAGATGTCACAAAGTGGTGGCAACCCTGGAAACGCTGTCACTCTAGATTTACTGCCCGGCTGCACACCCAGTAACTGTAGAGTTGTGCAGTGAGACTCAGTGCATGGCACTACATTTTGTCATGATCATTCCCTTCATAAAGAAAAGGAGGCCCCATGACTCTGTCGTCCTCCTCTTCTAGTCCTCATCTTCCTGGCGTTGTACAAATCTGGATTTGTTGTTACCAGATCAGACAGTCATGATGGACCAAACTACACACAGAGACCCATAAATGCTGAGCCGTGTGGTAGACAGTAGTGCTCACCACGCAACTTCATGTCATTTTGGAGAAGTTGCGTGAATAGGATTGGCCAGCTGTGCTGGGCTGAATTGTTCTGATACTCTAAACACTCTCCTTAAGTGATGGGACAGGACATCATGGCAAAGGTGGAATCCTTTACTTGTATTGAATCAGTCCCAGTGTACTCTTTTATTGTTACTTTAAGGATGAACATTATCCCAAGATGCTTAACACACATAAATAGAAAAGATCTTCCACTGAGGTGGCTCAACGTTGAGTGTGAGAAGGTAAAGTGATTTGTTCAGGGCCTTTGCAGGGAGACTGCACTGACAATAATGTTGTCTTCTGTACCAAGATGGCAGTCCAGAATGAACTACTCCTCAGTTTGTCTTGAAACACTATCAAGCTCTGCTCAGAACTTTTCATTGTCTGCGTACCGCTCAGCTCAGACTGTCCGAATTGTACGTATTCCGAGGCCTTAATTGTGAGTGCATCGTCTGCCATTCAGCCTCCATTGTTCACATGTCTTGAGATTGTCCCCCTGCTTATTGGGATGAGATTGTGAATTATTTATCAGACCCTCTTTTGGTGACAACAAACCCTTATCCTCAAACGGCTCTGATTGAGGTTACAACTGAAAGGATGTTACCCTAATGGTGGGCATGTTGTCATCTGACGTTCGGTCTTGATGGGTCACATGCTTTTAGAACATCCCCTGTTTAAGATCATGACTTATTTATCACTCACCTTGGACTGACAACGATCCTTAATCCTCCAACAGCTCTATTTTGGGGTCACACATGATGGGATATTACCCTAATGGTGGACACGCTGTCTGGCATTCAGCCTCGATTAGGTCACATCTTCTATTAGCAATCCCTAATCCTCTATCAGCTCTCTATGGGGTCACACAGTGAAAGGACATCACCTTAATACTCGATGGATCACATGCTTTGAGAAAGTCCAGCACTTTGACGGAATAAGACTTTGAATTATTTATTAGGCCCTCTTTGGATGACAAACAACCCCTCATCCTTTAAGAGCTGTGTTTAAGGTCACACCTGAGGGGATGCCACCAAATGGTGGGCATGTCGTCTGGCATTCAGCCTGGATGGGTCATGTGCTTTGAGAATGTCTCCTGTTTATTGGAATGGGATCTTTAATTAGCAATCTCTAATTCTCTAACAGCTCTGTTTTGGGTCGCACGTTGAGGGACTTTACCTTAATCATGAGTGTGTCGTCTGGCATTCAGCCTTGATGGGGCATAAGGTTTTAGAGCGTCCTCTGCTTACGACCATGACTTATTTATCAGACATTTGGGCTGACATTATTCCCTAATCTTTTAACAGCTGTAATTTGGGGGTCACACCTGAAGGAAGGTTTCCCTAATTGTGGGCATGTTGTCTGTCATTCAGCCTCAATTGTTTGCATGCTTTGAGAATTCTCCATTTATTGGAATAAAATTGTGACTTATTTGTCAGACCCTCTTGGGATGACAACAATCCCTACTCCTCTTAACAGTTCTGTTTGGGGTCACACCTGTTTGGATATTACCCCTAATGGTTGGCATGGAATCTGTCATTCATTCTCGATAGGTCACATTCAGAGGTGGGTAGAGTAGCCAAAAATTGTACTCAAGTAAGTTACTTCAAAATAATATTACTCAAGTAGAAGTAAAAAGTAGTCATCCAAAAAATGTATTCAAGTAAGAGTAAAAAAGTATTTGGTGAAAAGACTACTCAAGTACTGAGTACATAATAAATGATTTATTTTTTTAGAAATGTTGTAATAAGACAGACAAAAATATAAAATAATGTGCAAATTCTGCTATTTCCAAATAATAAAATAAAAAATGAGTAAAAATAAATGACATCTTTACAAAATATAGATGCACAAATAACACAAAGTTCTAAATCTCAGTTTTTCACAACAAGGCTTTTGAAGCCGATACCTATAGTAGGTAACATGTATGTTTGAACAGTGCAAACTACTTACAGTGACAAGATATGCTGTACACTGACAGTATGATACTGTATATTCACTTTGTGGTGTAGCAGGTCCACAACTTCAAAAAAAAAAAAAAAGGCCAGTTTCAAATCCATAAAGCCGTGTCACTCTCCGTAGGCGCACTTGCACAACCGTGGGGAGTTAATGAGGGAGGTACAGTACTGTGCAAAAGTTTTAGGCAGGTGTGAAAAATGCTATAAACAAAGAATGCTTTCAAAAATGGAAGTGTCAATCATTTATTTTCATCAATCAACAAAATGCAGTGAATGAACAAAAGAGAAATCAAAATCAAATCAATATTTGGTGTGACCACCCTTTGCCTTCAAAACAGCATCAGTTCTTCTAGGTACACTTGCACACAGTTTTTGAAGGAACTCGGCTGGTAGGTTGTTCCAAACATCTTGGAGAACTAACCCCAGATCTTCTGTGGATGTCGGCTTCCTCACATCCTTCTGTCTCTTCATGTAATCCCAGACACACACGATGATGTTGAGATCAGGGCTCTGTGGGGGCCATACCATCACTTCCAGGACTTCTTGTTCTTCTTTACGCTGAAGATAGTTCTTAATGACTTTGGCTGTATGTTTGGGGTCGTTGTCCTGCTGCAGAATAAATTTGGGGCCAATCATACGCCTCCCTGATGGTATTGCATGATGGAGAAGTATCTGCCTGTATTTCTCAGCATTGAGAACACCATTAATCCTGACCAAATCTTCAACTCCATTTGCAGAAATGCAGCCCCAAACGTTCAAGGAACCTCCACCATGCTTCACTGTTGCCTGCAGACACTCATTATTGTACCGCTCTACAGCCCTTTGACGAACAAACTGCCTTCTGCTACAGCCAAATATTTCAAATTTTGACTCGTCAGTCCAGAGCACCTGCTGCCATTTTTCTGCACCCCAGTTCCTATGTTTCCGTGCATACTTGAGTCGCTTGGCCTTGTTTCCACGTCGGACGTATGGCTTTTTGGCTGCAACTCTTCCATGAAGACCACTTCTGGCCAGACTTCTCCGGATAGTAGATGGGTGTACCTGGGTCCCACTGGTTTCTGCCAGTTGTTAGTTGATGGCACTGCTGGACATCTTCTGATTTCAAAGGGTAATAAGCTTGATGTGTCTTTCATCTGCTGCACTAAGTTTCCTTGGCCGACCACTGCGTCTACAATCCTCAATGTTGCCCGTTTCTTTGTGCTTCTTCAAAAGAGCTTGAACAGCACATCTTGAAACCCCAGTCTGCTTTGAAATCTTTGTCTGGGAGAGACCTTGCTGATGCAGTAGAACTACCTTGTATCTTGTTGCTGTGCTCAATCTTGCCATGACATGAAACTGTCTTCCACAACCTCACCTTGGTAGCAGAGTTTGGCTGTTCCTCACCCAGTTTGAAGCCTCCTACACAGCTGTTTCTGTTTCAGTTAATGACTGTGTTTCAACCTACGTGTGACATTGATGATCATTAGCACCTGTTTGGTAGAGTTGGTTGATCAGACACCTGACTAGAATCCCACAAAATCCATGACTTTGTGCAAGTGGACCTATAAGAATTGATGCTGGTTTGAAGGCAAAAGGTAGGAACACCAAATATTGATTTGATTTTGATTTTTCTTTTGTTCGCTTACTTTGCATTTTGTAAATTGATAACAATAAACAATCATTATTTATATTTCTGAAAGCATTCTTTGTTTACTGCATTTTTTCACTGCCTAAAACGTTTGCACAGTACTGTGGTTGGAGCAAGTCACACCTGCACGTGCGGGTGCGATCATTCTCAATTGCTCCATTGGCTTTCTGCGGTGTGTGATTAAGGCCCACGGAGACAGGAGTGTATATATACGGGTTGGCACAAAAAAAAGAAGGGAGAATAAAAGAAAAGAGTCTGTAGGGGACCAGCATCGTCACACACTTGCCCTCCAAATAGCACAACTGATAGAAAATAACATTAAAACATGGCAGCTTTTGCACGTACAAGAAGTCTCACTTTACCATGACTGTCTGTGTCTGTGCATGTTTGGTTAAAACGTGCTTGATCTTTACTCAGTGAAGTGATGGTTAAGCTTCAGCAGGAGTTGGCGCTCAAGGTTCTTGCAGTGAAGCTGTGACACTTTAGAAGTGAACAGGAGCCCCGTGTAACTAAAAGTCTCCCACAAGCTGCAGATGCGGAAAGTTTGTGTGTGGTCATGTGACTGTATGGCTACGTCTGATTGGTGAAACGGAGTCATGTGATTATTGTGGCTACGTCTGATTGGTAAAACAGTCATCCACTGGCGACTTCTCTTTGGAAAAAAATTAACGTTTCTAATGTATAAATGGGAAAAAAGTAACGAGTCGAGTGTTGCCCAATGTAGCGGAGGAAGAGTAGCGTTTCTTCTTCACAAATGTACTCAAGTAAAAGTAAAAAGTATGGTGCAGTAAAACTACTCTTAGAAGTACAATTTTTTTAAAAAGTTAATCAAGTAAATGTAATGGAGTAAATGTAACTCGTTACTACCCACCTCTGGTCACATGCATTGAAAAGGTCCCCTGCTTATTGTAATGAGATCTTAAATTCACAATCCCCGAATCCTGTAACATCTCTCTTTGGGATTACAACAGAAGGGATGTTACGTTAATTGTGAGGACGTCTCCTGGCATCGGCCTTGATGTGTCATGTGCTTTGGGAATGCCCCTTTTCATTGGAATGTGATTGTGAATTAATTATCAGGCATCTTGGGCACACCCTATATCCTCTGATATCTCTGTTTGGGGTCACCCCTGAAGAGATGTTACTGCTTAATAGGCAAACTCCTGAGATGGCGTATACTACATGTTTTGTCTTGGTAGAGTAATATATATTGCTCTACTTTCCCCTATTGTATTATTAATATGTAGCCTTAGAATGCCTAACCTCACAGACTTACCACTGTTTGTAAGGTATTATTGTATATAACTTATCCCCACCTTCCCTTCTATATCTATAACCTCAGGCAATTAGATGTAGTAAAAGACAAGCAGAAGTTAAGTTACAGTTTAAACAATGTATTAGTATTATTGATAATATTCATAAATAATAACAAAATGCAAAGTACTGTATATTTGAATATTGGCAACCATACAACCTGATTAAATGATGATATGTAGTTCAGGTGGCACACAGTCTTCTGGTTACTTAAATGTCTCTAGTTAAGGCATCATTGATGCTCAGCTTTCAGCCACATGTCTGTTCAAAATGGCTGCTGAGCTGTGCTGTTCATTGTGTTCTCTTCAGGTTAGCAAGAGAGATGCTTCTTCATCATATGTTGGTTGGTAAGAGAGAGATACTGAGGTTAAACACATACATTTATAGATGTTCTGTCCAATCCCGAGAGCCAATAGGACATCATGGTACTTAAAGGCCTCTCAGACAAGCCAATTCCAAACAGCCATACCTCAGACCAATGGGGAAATAGAACATCTTAACACCTGCCCCCAAACCATATAATAAAGTACACCTTAGCCCATTTGCGGGGGTAGAAATGACTTTAGCAAGGAAACACTTGCCAAACTGGTTTAAAACACACATCCCCCAAATCCTGTCGTAAAATTCAAACAGACCCATTCCTAAGGGGAGGTAAACACTAAATTACATTGCTTTGTCTAAATTACAAATAAAGATATACAGTACAGAATATTCATCAAGTTATATGTAAAATCTCACATCACAACACTATACTACTAGCATGTCACCAGGATCACAAGATGGGAAAAAGGGTGGGCTATTTTAATCCAAATTAGAAAAACATTCAATTAATTTAACAGGAAAAAATCCACCTTTTGAGAATCTGACAGCCGTTTATTAATGTGGATATGCAGAACCATCATCAGCCTTTTGGATATCTTCGCAGCCATGAGGTATTACTTCATAATTAACTGTTTTCTTTTCTTTGATCTCTAGATGGCATAGTCAAGGGCGTTTTTGATCTGAATAAGTTGTCTTAAGCCAATGCCACATTACGTGACATCTAGTCGAGAGGGGGTGTCAAACCAGATGACTGCAGTCGATTGAGTTTGTCAATTTACACGACTAGATATAGCTGGGGATGTCAAAGTACACGACATGTAGTGAAAGTGCCGCACGCTCAATCCTTTTTCTGACAGCCCATAATGTGCTGCCTGACAGAGCTAGTAGCTGTGCGAAGGGTTTACAGGTACTGCGAGTTCATTCCGGTCTTGTCCACCTTTCTTTTTTTTTATTTAGCAGTCCCAGTCCAAGTGCCAGTGACGAGCTATACAGGCATATTGCTCTTGGTACAAAGGAGCCCCAGTCACATTTTTTGTGACACACTTCTGCTGAATGATTCATTGTCTGAAAGTCCTCAGTGTTGGTGTGTTGGAGAGAGAATGTGCAGCATTGGTCATGACGGCACTCAATTTTGTTTTAGTTCTCTCCTTTGCTATGACCACCAAGGGGTCCAGAGTGTATCGTATACCTGAGCCTACCCTTTTCATTAGCTTTGTTGATTCAGTGGGCCTCTCTTAAAGTGATGTTACCAGCCCAGCCCACCACACTGGCCATCATGGAGTTATAGAGCAGGGGTCTCCAACCATTTTTCCTCCGAGAGCTACTTTTACAAAAGGAAAATGGCCGAGAGCTACTCATGTTTTCTAACGTTTATTCCATCCATCCATTATCCAACCCACTATATCCTAACTACAGGGTCACGGGTGTCTGCTGGAGCCAATCCCAGGCAACACAGGGCGCAAGGCAGGAAACAAACCCCGGGCAGGGCGCCAGCCCACTGCAGCTAGCGTTTCTTCTTATAGCTTATTTCAACCCAAACTGAATAAGCTTGTTTTGCCTGAACATTTGCAAAATGTTGGTGTCCACAACCCACATTATGCATTAAAACATCGCAAAAAATATTTAGTTCACCTGAAAGTGCATTTTGTATGTCTGTATTCATTTTCTAGTGTATCTCACACTATTGGATTAAAGCATGAATGATGTCAAAACAAAACAATGCAATTCCAAATCCAAAGATATGACTTCTTCATTTGTCATTTTGTCACATGTCACTGTTTCACTTTATTCACAGGTCCAGTGTGATGTGTTTTTTAGTTAGTCAGATGACTGGTACAGCATGGAGTCAACAAGAGAGCCAGGTGTATGGTGGAGTGGAGCCACTCAGGTTCACTCTTATGGAGCCATTTAGATGTTCGTCTCTCTGTCTTGTTCTGAACTTTGATTTCATGACATTCATGTCAGACTCAGAGTTATGGAGACCCAAACAAAGCAGACATTTTCAGAGCTGCTTGGTGAAGATTCGTATAGTTCTCTGGCTCTGCTAAGCTCCAGAAATGTTGAGAATGCTGTTGAGATTTTAACTGCACATTATTTTGAAGGTTTAATATATAAAATTGTGGAATGTCCTCCAGGACTCTAAACAAATCCAAATCATATTATGTGATACCAGCAAACCCGCGATTCTCAAAAGAATCGCAAATCGAAGAATGGCAATCACTTTCTGTTCCCTCCGATATTTGGAGGGAAGAAAAATCATGACGGGTGGGTGCGTCCTGGGAAAGTTTTCATTTAATTAAATAAACATATTTGTACTGAAGCGGTTTCTTTTTGGAGCCGTGACTCATCTGATTCTGGTGTTTCAGAAGCGCGTTGTAAGCGCCTTCGTTTATTGTTTTTATCCATGCGGTCTCGTTTTTGTTTTTCTATGGCTGTGTCATTAGCTAGAAGTCGTTTGCTGATGGCGGCGGATTCACGTGCTGAAGTGACGATGGCGGTGGACCCAGGCTTGGAGGGGTACATTACTAAACGAAGGTGGTATATGCAGTGGTGTGGGCGGTCGCGTTCGGGCGGCGGTGGTAGTGTGTACAACTTGCTTGTGGCCTCTGGCATCTGTGCATATATACAACCTGGCATGCACGCTTTACCTCAAGTTTAGTTTACAGGTCGTGTTGTGTTGTTTGGGCGCCACCTACCAACTCTGGGAAGCCGCTGGGTTTGACGCGGGGGCGCTTTCGGTGCTTCTTCATTGCACATATACAAACATCACTAAACAAAGGTTGTATATGCGGTGCTGTTCGCGTTCGGGCGGCGGTTGTCTTGTGACGTGAAGTTTAGTTTACAGGTTGTGTTGTGTTGTTTGGGCGCCACCTACTGACTCTGGGAAGCTGCTGGGTTTGACTCTGGGGCGCAGTGCGCGTGCGCTTCGGTGCGTCTGGCATCCGTGCATATATACAACCTTGTATAGTAATATAGATCATCTACTGTTAAATTCTACTCCATACTTCTAAAATTTATATTTTTATACTGTACTGAGGATTTGTTCTGTTCTGTGTATTGTATTGTATTGACCCCCCTTCTTTTTGACACCCACTGCACGCCCAACCTACCTGGAGAGGGGTCTCTTTTTGAACTGCCTTTCCTGAGGTTTCTTCCATTTTTTCCCTACAAGGGTTTTTTGGGAGTCTTTTCTTGTCTTCTTAGAGAGTCAAGGCTGGGGGGTGCTGTCAAGAGGCAGGGCCTGTTAAAAGCCCATTGCTGCACTTCTTGTGTGATTTTGGGCTATACAACAAAATAAATAGTATTGTATAAAATCCAATGTCTTTCTGTCTGCATGTCTGTCCGCTTTTCACGAGAGAAATACTTAACAGATTTAGATCGGGTTTTGTTCTATAATTGGCTTGAACATTCCGGTTGATTTTGCGACTTCTCTCATTGTGTTATGTATTATAGTTTGCTTGCCGTACCGACTCATTTGTGCGAATCCGAAAAATATGCAACGGGCCAATTGGGGGCTCTCCTCACTCACTCACTCACTCACTCACTCACTCACTCACTCACTCACTCGCTAGCTTCGGGGCGTGTGCCTTAATTCCACTTAGCTAGCGAACGAGAGATCAATTGAATTCAACTTTGTTTGTTATTTAAAATAAAGTGTTACTTAGGTCTTGATGAGTTTGAGTCCGGATATTCTCTTAAGAGTATGCCACATTGAAAAGATATATTGCAATTCAGATTGTGGATCGTGATTTTGTGTTAATAGGATCGTGATATGATTTTTTGGAAAGATCGCCCACCCCTAATTTGACTAATCAAGTTTTCAAATTTTATGTTGGATTTATTAACCCTTTGGCGAGCCACTTGGAAAGCTGTCTCGAGCTACCGGTAGCTCGCGAGCGACATGTTGGAGACCCCTGTTTTAGAGTATGTGAAGGATGTCACTACCAACATTAAAGGAATGCAGTCTAATAAGGATAAAGAACCTGCTGTGTCCTTTCTAAAATTAGTTCATCTGTGTCACGAGACCAGTCCAGCCTGTCATTGACGTGGAGATCCCTAAAGCAATAAGGACTCCCATTTGCACCACACCACATATTTTGCATAAAGATTACCATTGGTGCAACAAACTAACATGTTCAGGGTCCACAAGTGGCCCAGGGCTTACATGGTACTTCCATAGTACTAGGGTGTTGTACCGTGTTAACCATTATGAATGTAGAGAAAAGCCAAGCAAA
Source organism: Erpetoichthys calabaricus (assembly GCF_900747795.2). Lineage (NCBI taxonomy): Eukaryota > Metazoa > Chordata > Cladistia > Polypteriformes > Polypteridae > Erpetoichthys > Erpetoichthys calabaricus. The sequence continues at coordinate 189,622,370 of NC_041402.2, read as the reverse complement.
ATGACACCTTTTATTGGCTAACTTAAAAAATTACAATATGCAAGCTTTTGTGATTACATCTTGCCTGAAGAAGGGGCCTGAGTTGCCTCGAAAGCTTGCATATTGTAATCTTTTTAGTTAGCCAATAAAAGGTGTCATTTTGCTTGGCTGTTCTCTATGGTACTTCCAGAAAATGGCACCCTGAAATGACGGGACCATATAAAGAAAAGTGTGTTGTCATTTCTGCATGGTGTAATGAAATGTCTGCAATGTGCACTTTACTCACAATGTCTGATTTGTAAGCTGTGAGGCAGAGGGCTAAATCAAAGCAGAATGTGTCTCTGCCCCCAACATTATGAAGGGCACTGTACGTGTTACCGCTCACTGCCCACATGCGGTCAGCACAGTAATTCTATTGAAATTTCCAGATCCCTGGTGCAGGGTAAAGGTGGGCAGAACGAAGCGAGTGGGTTCATGGAGAAGACGGTGTAGGGATGAAGAAGTCTGCCGGTCTAGAATTGCAAAAAAATAAACCTTTTTTTAAAATTGCATGGGTCGTGTTTTCTTTTGGCAACGTGAAAATGTCATTTTTAGCCGGTGGCATTTTTTTTGTGGACTGTGAAACTTGGGAGGTTGGCGGCAGCCGAAGTTTTCTGATCTCAGGTGATCGCTTCAATTTAGTTACGATTTTTATCCATTAAGTTGGGTCTGAATGATGGTGATTTGGTTGTGGGCCCACTGTCTGCAGAAAATTGGATCGTTGATAAAAACCCTGTTATCAACGGGGTCTAGTTTTCTCATTTACATTTAGATGAGTATTGATTATTTATTTACTGAGCAAAGTGGGATTCTTTTCCAATCTTATCTCTCTCGTCTGAGCTTGTCACCTGAAGAAAGAGATAGAGCTCCTGACATTGCACTGAGATAACAGCATTTTGTAGTAGAGATAAAACTTTGAATTGAACCTTCTTTTTCAAAACCCCCACATCCCCCCCTCCCTACCTTCTGGTTTTGAATGAAAGGGAAAGTTTTCAAAATTAAAACTGATAGCTGGTAGGTTGAGAAGCACTTCTGAAGAGCTCTCGATTTAGCTAGCCGGCGAGGAAAATTGGCTGTCCAGTAACAACCCTGGGGTCTTGGCACTGCAGATTTGTCTAAATTGTCTAAACTCTATTGGAAATGGACCATTTTTATCATTTAATTAAAATGACTCTGTACCCCCCCCCATCACCACCACACACACACACACACACACACACACACACGCTCCCCCATCACCTATGATGAGGAGCAGCTGATACCTTGTTATGGTTTGGGGTTTGCAGTCCGCACAGAAGGAACGCCGTGACTGATAAGTCGCCTTTGCTGCTTCTTTTTGAGGCGTTGCCAGTCTGTAGTGTTTGTGTAATGGCCTGGCGAGTGGGAGGGTATGGGGGCAGAAAGGACTAAAATGTCAGGGTGACCTTCATGTAGCGTTTTGGCCACTCGAGTCTCATTCCCACTAGGCCTGTGGACTACAGCTTGAGTACTAAAAGCACTAATGGTGTCAGGCCTCTGTCTGCAAATGAAGTCAAATTGTTAAAGGGGCGAAGCTTGTAACAGAATTACATTTAACTGTGTAATCTATGGGAGATACACTATGTGGACAAAAGTATTGGGACTAGGGAATCCATTCCCAAACGGGTTTATCCATTCCCGGGAATTCGGGAATCCCGCATGTCATTCCCGGGAATCCCGGGCTCCTGGGGATGACACAGTGCACGGGCATCTCACATGTGAACGGTTTTAGAACAGCCGACACTTATTTTTAATAAAACTACTGCAATATGTTGACACCAATAAAAGACTCACCTTATCTACAAGCAGCTCATGCTGTTTTATAAGTGCATGTATCTAGTTAGTTGCGGTAATAAGAGCGTAGAAAGCACAACGTGTCGAGCGTGCGGTCGTCCAGGTGAGAGCGCACCTTCATGCAGAGTACGCCAGCCACTGAGAAAGCACGCTCAGCCTCCAATGAAGTAGGTGGCACAGTCATCAGATACTGATACACTTGTTCTAAACAACGCCTGCGCTTGCCGTTGCTCTGAAACACCGCCATTTCAGCTTTTACTGATGCATCCAGTTTCTTGTCATCATTCTGTGATGGCAAGTTTCTTGGCACAGATAATGCGGATGCAACAGACGGACGCATTGCAATTTCAAGTTGCTGTTCAAAGCTGTTGTCTGATGAAGTGCAAGCTGCAGCAATGGCGCCACCTTAATTATTTTCAACTATAACTCTGTTATTTCTTGATCGATTTTTACACTTTTACACGCTATATATGCAAGCTTGGCCGTTCCCGTGCACCCGGGAATGGATTCCCTAATTGGGATGCCTGACCATTGCATTCAAATCCATAGACGTTAATATGGAGTTGCCCCCCTGCCCCCTTGCAGCTATAACAGCTTCCTCTTATCTTTGAAGGCTTTCCACAAGAGTTTGGAGTGCTTCTATGGGAATCTGTGCCCATTCATTGGGGTCGGGTACTGATGCTGGATGAGAAGGCCTGGCTCGCAATTTCTATTTCAGTTCACCCCAAAGGTGTTTGATGAGATTAAGGGTCAGGGCTCTGTGCAGGCCAGTCAACTTCTTCCACACCAAACTCATCCCACCATGTCTTTATGGACCTTGCTGCCACAGTCATGCTGGAATAGAAAAGGGCCTTCCCCAAAGGGAAGGTCACAAGAGCGCCTTCGTTGAACAAGCTCATTTTTCTAAGTACGATGAACTCAACGTAACGTATTTGCAAGTGAAGAACTTCAGGTCCAATAAGAGAATAAATATTCGTAAAATCCACAGTTTTTGCTTACCTGAATACCGTATTCAGATTTGGGTCCACCCTAACATTACAGGGTACGGCAAAACATTTAATCCGGAACTAAACCAGATCCAGAATGTCACCTAAAACTGAACTAGCTCACGTTCAAATTCTTCACTTGCAAATATGTTACGTTGAGTTCACAGTACTTAGACAAATGAGCTTGTTCAATGAAGGTGCTCTTTTGAACTCATTCATGCACAACACTGCGATTTGGTGAAAGTTGAGAGGCATTCCGCAATATAAGATGGAGCAGATTACACTATATGGACAAAAGTATCGGGACGCCTGACCATTACACCAACATTAATAACAATGCGTTCAAATCCATAGACTTTAATATGGAGTTGGTCCCCGTTTGCAGCTTCCACTCTTGGGAAGGCTTTCCACAAGGTTTTGAAATGATTCTATGGGAATTTGTGCCCATTCATTCTGTAGAGCATTTATGAGGTCAGGTACTGATGCTGGATGAGAAGGCCTGGCTCGCAATTTCTGTTTCAGTTCACCCCAAAAGTGTCTGATGACATTAAGGTTCAGGGCTGCGTGCAGGCCAGTCAACTTCTTCCACACCAAACTCATCCCACCATGTCTTTATGGAGCACTGGGGCACAGTCAGGCTGAAAAAGAAAAGGGCCTTCCCCAAAAAGTGTTTCTACAAAGTTGGGAGCATAGCTTTGTCCAAAATGTCTTAGTATGCCAAAGCATTAAGATTGCCCTTTATTGGAAGTAAGGGGCCGAGCCCAAACCCTGAAAAATAGGCCCACGCCACTAGTCGTCCTCCACCAAACTTCGCAGTTGGCACAATGCAGTCAGCCAGGTAACGTTCTCCCGGCATCTGCCAAACCCAAACTCGCTCATCCTGACCAAACAGAGAAGTGTGGCTCGTCACTCTATAGAACACGTTTCCACCAGGGCTGTGGAGTCGGTAGATAAATCCTTCGACTCCGACTCCTTAGTTTCCGGTACTTCTGACTCCGACTCCTCTGTATTTAATATGCTAATGTATTTTTCCATGTTGATTGAAGGAAGGCAACATACACGTCATTTAACTACAGAACTACTGGCTAGGAAGCGGACTCTCTAACCGTATTGGCCAGTTTAAACCCCTGAACACACATCAAGCCATAGCACACAACAACAACTTTTATTTCTATAGCACATTTTCATACAAATAATGTAGCTCAAATTGATTTACTTGATGAAGAAAGAGAAAAAAGACAAAGTAAGAATTAAAATAAGAGAACACTAATTCACATAGAATAAAAGTAAGGTCCGATGGCCAGGGAGGACGGAAAAAAACAAAAAAAACTCCTGACGGCTGGAGAAAAAATAAAATCTGCAGGGCTTCCAGGCCATGAGACCACCCAGCCCCCTCTAGGCATTCTACCTAACATAAATGATCAGTCCTCATTGCATTCAGGGTTTTCATGGAAGGACTTGATGATGACGGTCACATGGACTTCTGGCCTTCAATCCATCAATGTAGGGACATCACGGTGCTTTGATTAGGTGATGGTGGCGCAGGTCGCCACCACAGAAAACTGGAAAGAGAACAGAAGAGAAAGTAGGGGTTAGTACGGATTTTGGAGCCACCATGAATAGTAATGATAATTAATTGAATATGCAGAGCATCAGGATTAAATTAAAATGAAGTTATGAGAAAGCCATGTTAAAGTAATGTGTTTTTAGCAGTTTTTTTAAAGTGCTCCACCATATCAGCCTGGCGAATTCCTATTGGCAGGCTATGCCAACAACAACAACATTTATTTCTATAGCACATTTTCATACAAAAAGTAGCTCAAAGTGCTTTACATAATGAAGAAAAGAAAAATAACAGACAAAATAAGAAATTAAAATAAGACAACATTAGTTAACATAGAAAAGGGGTAAGGTCCAATGACCAGGGTGGACAGAAAAAACAAAAAAAAAAAACTCCAGAAGGCTGGAGAAAAAAATAAAATCTGTAGGGGTTCCAGACCACGAGACCACCCAGTCCCCTCTGGGCATTCTACCTAACATGAATGAAATAGTCCTCTTTGTAGTTAGGGTTCTCACAGAGTCACTTGATGCTGATGGTCATACAGACTTCTGGCTTTTAATCCATCCATCATTGTTGGAACATCGTGGTGCTTTAAGTAGATGCGCCACCACCAAAAGGACACCGGAAAAGGAAACAGAAGAGAGAGTAGGGGTTAGTACAGATTTTAGAGCCACCATGAATAGTTATTATAATGAATTGGATATACAGAGTATCAGGATTAAATTACAGTGAAGTTATGAGAAAGCCATGTTAAAGTAATGTGTTTTTAGCAGTTTTTTTTAAAGTGCTCCACTGTATCAGCCTGGCGAATTCCTATTGGCAGGCTATTCCAGATTTGAGGTGCATAACTGCAGAAGGCCGCCCGCCTCACCACTTCTTTTAAGTTTTGCTCTTGGAATTCTAAGCAGACACTCATTTGAAGATCTAAGGTTACGATTTGAAATATAAGACGTCAAACATTCCAATATATAAGATGGAGCGAGATTTTTTAAGGCTTTATAAACCATAAGCAGTATTTTAATGTCAATTCTGAATGACACACCTCCACCTACAGCATTACACTCGTTTACACTCAAATGAACTTGTTAAACACATTATATCTGAAATAAAATGGAAACACTTTTTGTAATGTACCATAATCCAGACTACAATATGTGAATGTCAGGTTGTATAATAGCTCAGCTGAACTTCACACTAGTAGTGACACAACTACGCACTGGGCTTTATTCTTACATCAGAGAAGTGCTTCATTAGGACTATTGTTTGTGAAATGGGACATTTGAACTTTCTGTATTTTTTTCATTACAATTTAAATTTACTAGGAGTCGAATTCGGTACATTTTTGCCGACCCCAACTCCAGGTACCCAAAATTGTCTCCGACTCCCACTCCACAGCCCTGGTTTCCACTGCTCCACAGTCCAGTGGCGGTGTGCTTTACATCACTCCCTCTGACGCTTGGCATTGGACTTGGTGATGTGAGGCTTGCGTGCAGCTGCTTGGCCATGGAGACCCATTCCATGAAGCTCCCACCACACGGTTAATGCCAGTAGAGGTTTGGAACTTTTCAGCTATGGAATCCGCAGAGTGTTGGCGACTTTTATGCACCATGCACCTTAGCAGTCGTTGACCCCACTCTGTGACTTTATGTCGTCTTCCACTTCGTGGCTGAGTTGCTTTTATTCCTAAATGCTTACACTTTCCAATAACACCACTTACAGCTGGAATATCCAGCAGGGATCAAATTTCATAAGCCATCTTATTGCAGAGTTGGCATGCTACCACAGTACTACGCTTGAAGTCACTGAGCTCTTCAGAATGACCCAGTTTGTTTCATAAATGTTTGTAAATGGAGACTGCAAGGCAAGCTGCTTGATTGTATAAACCTGGGGCCAGCCGGACTGACTGACTGACTGAATTCCTTCCACGCGTAGACATTTATATATAAGATAAGTTTTTAAAAATTCCTCAAATCCTGTATTCGCTTTATCCTTCTGGGGTAGTGAAATGATTTTTAAAGATTTCTTATCACAAGGGTACAACATAACAAAATGTGAAACCGGTGAAGGAGTTTAAATACCCTCTGTATGCCAACTGGAAGGGTGATCCTAAATTCTGGGTGGTGACCCCAAAACTCAGAAGGATCCCTGCTGTCCAGTAATGCTCAGCCGTAATCGACAGCATGTTTGTTTGAAGTAATCCATCCCCTCGCTATGACCAACACTTAGTGTAATCCGAAACCGCCTCAGAGTGAGTGGAGCACAGTGGCTTTATCGGCGCTCTCCCCTTCCAGCAATTGCAGGCACTTGCCCCCTGAAGCTCATTTTTCAGCCCCCTCTACCAAAAGTTCACATTCACAGGCAGAAGGGCAGGCAAATGTATTGGAAAAGCCTTTCCTGATGGGATTGCCGGAGCAGAAGGCCTACCAAATGATTCACAAAAATATAAATAAATTAGCAGAGGTTAGAGCCCTGAGCACCCAGCCTCCCTTTTGTGGGAATACAAATTAAAACGGAGTCATGGATGTGGTTTCTGCATACTGTGGCCTGAATTCTGATGACTCTGGTGGTGCCTCATGCCAAAAATCACACTGGGCCAACAGTCAGCAGGGAGACGTCCCAGTATAGCAGGTTGCCATATCCTTTCAGCACTTTGACTGAAAACTGGAGATCTTCGGGGGCCGACCCCTGTCATCTTTACTTTATTTTATTGTTAGCAATTGGCGTTTCTTAAGGCCACCTGGTTGCGGATTGAAATGGAGACAAGTTCTTGAATTCCACACGTTTCAATGTGGGTTAGCAGTTGTGCAAAGCAAAATCGACAGCAGGCATCAGGCCTTTCCATGGGAGTGCTGAAGTGGGAGAAGGCTGCCCACCATTACAGGGGATTTGGCAAGGTTTGGGGAGGCATTAGCGGTAATTTAGAGTGAAAGATCATCTGAAATGTTTATAGTTTTGAAATGTGATTATAGCTAAAGGATGAAAGAGTGGCACAGTGTTTTGCCGTGTTGCCTTACAGCTTAAGAATCAGGGGGGCTGATTCCTGAACCTGTTAGCTGTCTGGCGTGGGCTGGTTCTTTGTGTGTCTGCATGGGTTTTCCTCCCATTACAGCAGTCTCCCTCCCAACTGAGGGAATAATAATATTTAAAAAAACAATGAAAATACAGGTGCTGGTCATAAAATTAGAATATCATGACAAAGTTGATTTATTTCAGTAATACCATTCAAAAAGTGAAACTTGTATATTAGATTCATTCATTACACACAGACTGATGTATTTCAAATGTTTATTTCTTTTAATGTTGATGATTATAACTGACAACTAATGAAAGTCCCAAATTCAGTATCTCGGAAAATTAGAATATCAATTAAGACCAATGCAAAAAAAGGATTTTTAGAAATGTTGGCCAACTGAAAGGTATGAACATGAAAAGTATGAGCATGTACAGCACTCAATATTTAGTTGGGGCTCCTTTGGCCTGGATTACTGCAGCAATGCGGCGTGGCATGGAGTCGATCAGTCTGTGGCACTGCTCAGGTGTTATGAGAGCCCATGTTGCTCTGATAGTGGCCTTCAGCTCTTCTGAATTGTTGGGTCTGGCGTATTGCATCTTCCTCTTCACAATACCCCATAGATTTTCTATGGGGTTAAGGTCAGGCGAGTTTGCTGGCCAATCAACAACAGGGATACCATGGTCCTTAAACCAGGTACTGGTAGCTTTGGCACTGTGTGCAGGTGCCAGGTCCTGTTGGAAAATGAAATCTGCATCTCCATAAAGTTCGTCAGCAGCAGGAAGCATGAAGTGCTCTAAAACTTCCTGGTAGACGGCTGCGTTGACCTTGGACCTCAGAAAACACAATGGACCAACACCAGCAGATGACAAGGCTACCCAAACCATCACTGACTGTGGAAACTTTACACTGGACCTCACGCAATGTGGATTCTGTGCCTCTCCTCTCTTCCTCCAGACTCTGGGACCTTGATTTCCAAAGGAAATGCAAAATTGACTTTCATCAGAGAACATAACTTTGGACCACTCAGCAGCAGTCCAAAGGCGAAACGCTTCTGACGCTGTCTCTTGTTCAAGAGTGGCTTGACACAAGGAATGCGACAGCTGAAACCCATGTCTTGCATACGTCTGTGTGTGGTGGTTCTTGAAGCATTGACTCCAGCTGCAGTCCACTCTTTGTGAATCTCCCCCACATTTTTCAATGGGTTTTGTTTCCCAATCCTCTCCAGGGTGAGGTTATCCCTATTGCTTGTACACTTTTTTCTACCACATCTTGTCCTTCCCTTCGCCTCTCTATTAATGTGCTTGGACACAGAGCTCTGTGAACAGCCAGCCTCTTTAGCAATGACCTTTTGTGTATCGCCCTCCTTGTGCAAGGTGTCAATGGTTGTCTTTTGGACAACTGTCAAGTCAGCAGTCTTCCCCCTGATTGTGTAGCCTACAGAACTCGACTGAGAGACCATTTAAAGGCTTTGGAGTTAATTAGCTGATTAGAGTGTGGCACCAGGTGTCTTCAATATTGGACCTTTTCACAATATTCTAATTTCCCGAGATACTGAATTTGGGACTTTCATTAGTTGTCAGTTATAATCATCAACATTAAAAGAAATAAACATTTGAAATACATCAGTCTGTGTGGAATGAATGAATCTAATATACAAGTTTCACTTTTTGAATGGAATTACTGAAATAAATCAACTTTGTCATGATATTCTAATTTTATGACCAGCACCTGTAAAGCAAAACAAAGCTCATCCGTTTGTGCCTTTGTGTTTTGTCATGGCATAGCTAATGATGATACCTGTACTTGAAGAATGGAAGGACCTTGTGTGTGTGTGTGTGTGTGTGTGAGGCCAAGATGGGACAAGTTGAAGTGTGTGTTTAGTGATTTCTTTACATTTAAATAAATAATTTAGCTGCTTAATTTTGTAGAAGGACAAAAGGTGCTGTATAATAAATTGAATGATATGAAAGATGCTCTATCATAGATAGAAGTATAAGAGGTGCTGAAAATACATTGATTTGAAAGGTGCTGTATAATAAGTGGCATGGTATGAAAGGTGCCATGTAACAGACACAGAGGTATGAGAGGTGCTGTGTAATAGATGAGGTGTCAAAGATTCTACATAATAGATGAGGAATTGTGAAGAGTGCTTTATAAAAGCTGTAACAGGTGCTATATACAAATGTGATATATAGAAGAGGGATGGGGAAAGGTGCTATATAATAGACACATCTGAGAGTTGCAATGTAATTGATAGATTTGAAAGGTACTATGTAAAAGATAGAGAAATATGAAAGGTGGTGTATAATAGGTATGAAGAATGCTATATAATGGAGAAATGTGCAAGGTGCTGTATAACAGATGTGAAGGATACTATATAGTAGATAGATGTCAAAGTGATATGTTATAAATGGAGAAGTTTGAAGGGTTGTGCATAGCAGAGAGACATTAGACGTGCTATATGATACACTGAGAGACGTGAAGGCTACTATATAGTAGGCAGATATGAAAGATGCTATATAATAGAATAGCCATGCCCCGCGGCTGCGCCCACATAGAAGTGAAACAGGACAGTGAGGAGGGCCCCACCCGACTCCCTACTCCTGACATAACGCTTCCCCCTCTCCTTGGCCCGCTCTCTCGGTCTCGGATTAACACGAATATATCGCTCCTGCAAGCGAACTATGATTCTTAGCACAATGAGAGAAGTCGCAAAATCAACTGGAATGTTCAAGCAAATTCTAGAAAAAAAACCCATCTAAATCCGTGAAGTAGTTCTCTTGTTCGCTAACTAAGCTGAGGTAAGGTACATGCTCCGAGGCTGGCATGTGAGTGAGGAGGGCTTGGCCCGCTGTGTCTCTCTCAGATTCGTGCAAATAAATCGATACCGTAAGCGAACTATGATACTTGGAGCAATGAGAGAAGTTGTAAAATCAGCTGGAATGTTGAAGCGAATTATAGAAATAAACCCGATCTAAATCCGTTAAGTAGTTCTCTCGTTCGCTAGCTAAGCGGATATAAGATACACCCCAAGGCTGGTGCGTGAGTGAGGAGGTCCCTGCCCCTCGGCCTGCTGCATGTTTCTTGGATTCTCACAAATAAATCGGTACCGCAAGCAAACTATGATACTTAGCGCAATGAGAGAAGTCGCAAAATCAACCGGAATGTTCAAGCAAATTCTAGTAAAAAAAACCCGATCTAAATCCATTAAGTAGTTCTCTTGTGAAAAGCAGACAGACAGGCGTTGGACTTTATTTTTATATATATATATATATATATATATATATATATATATGAGAGAGAGAGAGAGAGATGAAGAATTGTGAAAGGTGCTTTATAATAGCTAGTAAGCTGTTACAGGAGTTATATAATAGACAGAATGGTTCAAAAGATACGTGTGAAGGGTACTATATGATAGATGGACATGTCTGAGAGTTGTAATGTAAATGGTAGATCTGAAGGGTGCTATGCAGCACATGGAGAGATTTGAAAGGTACTACATAATAGATGGAGACATATGAAAAGTGCTATATAATAGGTATGAAGCATACTATATGGTAGATAGATGTGAATTGTGCTGTTTAATAAATGGAGAAATGTGTGAGGTGCTGTATCATAGATGTGAAGGGGACTAAATATTAGATAGATATGAAATGTGATATATAGTAGATGAAGAAGTTTGAAGGGTTCTGTATAGTAGAGGGATGTTGAATGTGCTATATAATATCCTGAGAGATGTGGTACTGTTTAATAGTAAATAGCTGTGAAAGATGCTATGTAATAGGCGAAGAATTGTGAAAGATGCTTAATAATGGCCATTGCGCTGTAACAGGTGCTATGTGATAATGGAAGGCTTTCAAAGGTGGGATATAGTTGACGGGTATGAAGGGTGCTATATATTAGAGATGTTTGAGAGTTGCAGTGTAATTGGTAGATTTGAAGGGTGCCATATGGTACATGAATAGATGTGGAAGGTGCTATATTATAGATGAAGAGGTTTGGAGGTATTAGATGGATGTTTAAGGTTCATATATGCATCATGAGTTGTGAAAAGTGCTGTATAATAAATATATAGATGTGATGGCTACTCTGTATTAGAAAGACGTTAAAGGTGCTATGTAATACATGAAGAGGTTTGAAAGGTGAAATATAGTAGATAAATGTGAAGGGTACTATAAAATAGAGATGCTTGAGTGTTGCAATGCAATTGGCAGATTTGAAAGGTACTGTATAGCCCATAAAGAAATGTGAAAGGTACTATATAAGTAATGGAGTTCTGTATAGTAAAGGGATGTTAAAGGTACTGTTAAATACACTAAGAGGTATGAAAGGTAAGATATAATAGATGTGAAGAAGACTATATAGTAGATATTGTAGATGTAAAAGGTACTATGTGATGGATGGAGAGGTTTGAATGTAGTAGATGGATGTATACAATAGATGTACGTAAATAATACATCAATATATGTGAAATTGCTATATACAGTAATACGCCCGCGTAGTAGTGAAACAGGACAGTGAGGAGGGTCCAGCCTGGCTCTGTACTCCTGACGTCACGCTTCCCCCTCCCCATGGCCTGCAGCCTTTGCCTCAGGTAAGTGCGAATAAATCGCTCCTGCAAGCAAACTATGATTCTTAGCGCTAACTAAGCGGAGGTAAAGAATACTCCCCTTGGGCCGCTGCGTGTCCCGCAGCCTCTCTGTCTCTCTCGGATTCGTGCAAATTATTCGGTGCCGCAAGCGAACTATGATGACAGAAGTCACAAAATCATCCGGAATCTTCAAGCAAATTGTAGAAAAAAAAGATCTAAATCCGTTAAGTAGTTCTCTCGTGAAAAGCAGACAGACAGACAGACAGACGATTTTATATATATATGTTACAGCCAAAACTCGAAATTTGGCCAGTTCCCAAATTGGCCGTCCGTTTCGCATTTTGGCCACGAGGTGTGACTAAAGTCTGAATTACTAGAAATGACCAGCGTATATGCTACTTTGGCCATCCATTTCGTGAAGTGGCGAGAACTCCCTGGCCAAAATTTGATGCGCTGATGTAAGATTGTCTGCTCAAGGGGTGAAGATGCTTAAAAATTTCAGGTGCAGATTCAGAAGTGAGTTTTCCATTCTGCACAAGAAACTGCTCAAGGCAGGTCTTGTTCATAAAGCGGACGCCACGTGAGACGGCCTTCCCCTCACCCGAACGCTAACCTTAAGGTCAATAAAATAGGTCCCTGATGTTAAGTCACTATTTTAGGGCTAAAATGATAGCAGAAATGTGAAACCTACTTATATACTGTACCTAATCTTAATTATTGTGAAACAACCAAGTGGCGTCCGCTTTCTAAACAAGAGCCGCCAAGGCTACACTCGATGCAGTTGTCCTACTAAGTGTGCAACAAATCGCTGCTCATGCCTTTTTTCTTCCGACTTTGGCCAATTGCCCCATGCCATTTTGCAAACTGGCTGACCAAATCCTGAAATCGAGGAAAAGATCAGACATTGGCTGGTCAATTTACAGCGACACTGGCCATTTCCCGATTTGGCCAATTTCAGGTTTTGGCCGTAACATACAGTCAAAGTAAAAAGTATGTGAACCCTTTGGAATTATCTGGTTTACTGCATGAACTGGTCATAAAAAGTGATCTGATCTTCATCTAAGTCACAGGTACTGATAAACACAATGAGCTTAAGTCAATGACACACAAAAAATTCTACTCTTTCATGTCTTTATTTTACAAACGCATTCAACGTTCACAGTGGTAGTGGAAAAAGTAAGTGAACCTTGGGATTTAATAACTGGTTGACCCTCCTTTGGCCACAATGACCTCAACCAGGCGCTTTCTGTAACTGCAGATCAGAATTTGGGGGGGGGGGGGGGGATTTGAGCCCATTCTTCCCTGCAGAACTGCCTTAACTCTTCCATATTCTTTGGTTGTCTTCTGTGTGTGGCTCTCTTCAAGTCATTCCACAACATCTCAATAGGATTGAGATCTGGGCTCTGACTGGGCCACTCCAAAAGGCAAAGTTTGTTCTTCTAAAGCCATTGTGCTGTGGATTTGCTGCAATGTTTGGGATCATCACCCAGCCTCTTCTGAGCTTAAGTTGACGGACAGACACCCTCACATTATCCTGGAGAATTTGTTGATAAACTTGTGAATTCATTTTCCCCTCAGTGATGGCAAGCTGTCCAGGCCCTGATGCAGCAAAGCAGGCCCAAATCATGATGTTCACTCCACCATACTTTACTGTAAGGATGATGTGTTGATATTGATATGCAGTGCCCTTTTTACGCCAAATGAAGTTCTGCTTGTTCCTCCCAAATAGTTCAATTTTGGTTTCACCACTCCACAAAACATTTTCCCAGTACCGTTGTGGAGTGTCCAAGTGCTCTTTCTCAAACTTCAGGCGTTCAGCAATGTTCTTTTTGGATAGCAGTGACTTCCTGCCATGGACTCCTTTCTTGTTATTCTTGTTCAATGTTTTGTGTATAGTTGACTCATGAACAGAGATGTTAGCCATTTCTGATGACTTCTTCAAGTCCTTTGCTGTCACTCTAGGGTTCTTCTTTACCTCATTGCTGACTTTGCGTTGTGCTCTTGGGGTCATCTTGGCAGGGCGCCCACTTCTATGCAGAGTAGCCAAATACCAAATTGTCCCCATTTATAGACAACTTGCCTAACAGTAGACTGATGAATATCTCAAATCTTTGAGATGACTTTGTAACCCTCTCCAGCCTTATGTAGATGAACAATTCTCGATCGTAGCTCTTCAGACAGCTCTTTTGTGCGAGGCGTGATTCCCATCTGGATATGCTTCTTGTCAAAAGCTCAAACTCTATTTTTAGAGAGTTTTTATATCTCAAAACTTTATAGTGTTTTTGATCAATCAAAGTCATTCGAGGCCACCACACCTCTGAACTCGTTTCATTAAATATACTCCAGGTGTGCTAAATTCTGACTAATGAGCTTTCTAAAAAGTTAGTTTCACAGTTTGAATGTTTTATTCAATAAGGTCAAAAATTCTCTGAAAATCTGTGTATCTTTTGTTATAGGAGACTGTGTTTGTTCATGATTGTGACTGACATGGATACGACCATGTTTTATATGGGAATTACAGTAATCTGTCCTCCATCGCGGGGGTTGCGTTCCAGAGCCACCCGCGAAATAAGAAAATCCGCGAAGTAGAAACCATATGTTTATATGGTTATTTTTATATTGTCATGCTTGGGTCACAGATTTGCGCAGAAACACAGGAGGTTGTAGAGAGACAGGAACGTTATTCAAACACTGCAAACAAACATTTGTCTCTTTTTCAAAAGTTTAAACTGTGCTCCATGACAAGACAGAGATGACAGTTCTGTCTCACAATTAAAAGAATGCAAACATATCTTCCTCTTCAAAGGAGTGCGCGTGTCAGGAGCAGATAATGTCAGAGAGATAGAGAAAAGCAAACAAATCAATAGGGCTGTTTGGCTTTTAAGTATGCGAAGCACCGCGGCACAAAGCTGTTGAAGGCGGCAGCTCACACCCCCTCCGTCAGGAGCATAGAGATAGAGAGAGATAGAGAAAAACAAACAATCGAAAATCAATACGTGCCCTTCGTGCTTTTAAGTATGCGAAGCACCGTGCAGCATGTCGCTTCACGAAGCAGCTGCACAGAAGGTAGCAACGTGAAGATAATCTTTCAGCATTTTTAGACTAGCGTCCGTATCATCTAGGTTTGCGAACAGCCCCCCTGCTCAATCCCCCTACGTCAGGATCAGAGAAAGTCAGCGCAAGAGAGAGAGAAAGAGAAAAGCAAGTTGGGTAGCTTCTCAGTCATCTGCCAATAGCGTCCCTTGTATGAAATCAACTGGGCAAACCAACTGAGGAAGCATGTACTAGAAATTAAAAGACCCATTGTCCGCAGAAATCCGCGAACCATCAAAAAATCTGTGATATATATTTAAATATGCTTACATAGAAAATCCGCGATAGAGTGAAGCCGCGAAAGGCGAAGCGCGATACAGCGAGGGATTACTGTAGACATAAATATCGATCATTCCTAGGGGTTCACATACTTTTTACTTTGACTGTATATATAGAGATATATGTGAAGATTACTATATATTAGAGAGATGTAAAAGGCTCTATTTAATAGATAAAGCTGTTTGTCTATTATATAATATAGATATATATATATATATATATATATATATATATATATATCTAGTATAGTGTATTGTACATTGCTGTAGAATAGATGGAACTGAAGGCTGCTATAAAAAAAGCTGTGATATAATAAATTGTCTGGATGTGAAAGACACTGTTTTAAAACTGGATAAATAGACAGATGGATATGGATGGCATTGCTTAAGGAGGGAACTCACTTGTTCTAGTAGAAATATGAAATATAAAGTTATAGTCAAATAATAATAAAAAAAAAAAAACCACAAAAGGTGTGCCGTTAAACCAGTGCAGGACCCCCAGCTGTGTGCACAATAGTCCTGATACACATTAAATATACTTTGTCCAGTGTGCCAGTTTGTTTGTTATACCTGGCTAGGGTGAAGATGAGCATGATGGGATGAGGCATTATGTGGTCTGATGGCTGTAGAGTCCCAAGAGCACCTCCTAGCACTCAGTGTTGGAATGAGCCCGTGGCTGAAGGAGCTGTAGCACAGCACGTCACTGACAGGATGAGCAGCATTAGTCCATTTCGGCTTTGTCCACTTTTCATCGGTCTTGTTATCCAGCTGGCATACCTGATGAGTTTGTTCAGGCGTTTGTTGTTACTCCATGCAGCAAACCTCAGACCTCAGAACATCCTCTGCTTGTCACGCACATTAGAGGGCCTGGATCTCCTCAAACAGAACCGCCTGCTCTGGCCCATTTTGTTCTGCATGTCTGGGCTGATATCCAGTCTTCTCTTTAGATGGATTCCTAGTTATTTATAGGTGGTGATGGATCTCAAGTGCTGAATGAACTAGCCAGCGTATGTCTACTGTCCCTACTCGTATGGTAAAGGACTCAAAATGCCACAACAAACAAATTGTAATCTGATTGCTGGCTTGTAAGTGACATGACATGAGGGAGCTGCTGTCCATAAAGGGCCAAAAGGGGGTGTCCCTGGGTGCAACTCATTTGAACCCTTTTAAAGAAAATGCCTTGGTGATTGGCGGTCCTCTTCTTGGGTGAAGGTATGTGCTGTAAAGAAGGGCACAAGGCCTTCAGAGGTGCCCTTGAAGAACCACCTGTAGTGTCTGATAACAATCTCTGGAGACTTTTAGTCATTTTAATTTCATTATTTAGCTGTTTTCTTTTATCTTTCATGTAAGGTTTTGCCACCAATTGCATTTTATATATATATAATATATATATATATATATATTTATAATATTTATAAAATAGTTTGGCATCTATATGACCACAGAGAAGCAGAGGTCTGCGCCCACTTCAGGCCTGGCATGACCTCCTCTGTTTAAACGTGCACCTGCATCAAAGGATGGCCTTTCCAAGACTGAAGGTTCACCAGTTTTGCGGAGATTAAAAGACATTAACCACTGGGTAGGAATTGCCCCGAGGTCAATAGCATTTTCATTCTTGGTGGAGGTCATGTACATTTACAGGCTTCAGTGACATTTTGGAAAACTGTTCGCAAAAGGGTAGATGTTGCCCAAAGACTTTGCCCTACTTAGATTGACAAGTTTATTTATATATTTTTTTTTTTTAAACATTTTCTCTGATACTTGGTCATATTTTATAAAATTCCTGTAATTGCTTGCTGTCTAACAAAGTTAAATTCCTGATGGCTGTTCTCTTTGCCAGAGAGACGTCCCCAATCTGCTCTGTCATTTAAACGTCGTATGTATTGATTTATAACGACAGTGCGCATTAAATTGTATATCCAGATGTAATGCGATGTTCTGGTCTCTATAGCTCTCCTGCTAATGCGTTCTCCTGGGGGTCGCCTCCATTTCAATACAACTATTATTGCCTGTGGCAGGAAAACAGGAGGGCAATAAAGGAAGAAGGAGTAAACTGTCAGCAACCCGGCTAAGTGTCAAATTCAGTCATTTTGTAAATAACATTTTAGAAAGCATAAGCAGCATCCATAATGGTATAAAAATATCTTAACTTGTGTCAGAATTAAAGCTAGTTATGGGGCTCCAGACAAACGCACACTGAACCTGGTGGTGAAACGTGGTGTGCAATAAGTCTTTAACTTTCAGGATGCCCGTTGTACTTAAATGCATGTAGAGCGCCCTCCATTATTATTGGCACAAAACCGCTGACCCATTCATCCGACGTCCTATCTATCCATCTTCCACACTTGCTTACTTACTTGCTTACTAGAGACTGGGATATCCTGCAGGGATCACATAGTGAGAACATTGAGGAGGTTGTTGACTGCACTACCGATTACATCAACTTCTGTATGGACATTGTAGTTCCAGTAAGAACTGTACGCTGCTATGCTAACAACAAGCCATGGATTACAAGTGACATCAAGGGCCTTTTGAACCAGAAGAAAAGGGATTTTAAAAGCGGTGATCAGCATGAGCTCAAGCGCGTGCAGAAGGAACTCAGAGTCCAGCTCAGAGCGGCGAAGGAGCAGTACAGGAGAAAGCTGGAACAGAAGTTGCAGAATAACAGCATGAAGGAAGTGTGGGATGGGATGAAGGTCATCACTGGCTGCAGCTCGAAGCGGTGTGCCACCATTGAGAGAGACGTGAAGAGAGCAAACCAAATGAACAACTTCTTCAACAGGTTTGACCACCCTAACCCACTCTCACTCTCACCTCGGAGTACTGCACCCTCCATACATCCTTCTGCTGATACCAGCATAGGAGAGACATCCCCATCCATAATTACAACAGCGCAGGTGAGCGGAGAGCTGAGGAGACTTTGTGCCAGCAAAGCAGCGGGTCCAGATGGAGTATCGCCACGACTGCTGAAGGTCTGTGCATCAGAGCTGGGGGTTCCTCTACAGCGCATTTTCAACCTGAGCCTGGAACAGGGGAGAGTCCCGAGGCTTTGGAAAACACCTTGCATCACCCCAGTCCCAAAGGTATCACGTCCTAGTGAGCTGAATCACTTCCGGCCTGTCGCTCTGACATCACATGTGATGAAGACCATGGAGAGGCTGTTGCTTCACCACCTGAGGCCACAGGTCCGTCACGCCCTCGACCCTCTGCAGTTTGCATATCAGGAGAAGATGGGAGAGGAGGATGCCATCATCTATATGCTACACCGATCTCTCTCCCACTTGGACAGAGGTAGTGGTGCAGTAAGAATTATGTTTCTAGACTTCTCTAGCACCTTCAACACCATCCAACCTCTGCTCCTTAGGGACAAGCTGACAGAGATGGGAGTAGATTCATACCTAGTGGCATGGATCGTGGACTATCTTAAAGACAGACCTCAGTATGTGCGTCTTGGGAACCGCACGTCTGACGTTGTGGTCAGCAACACAGGAGTGCCACAGGGGACTGTGCTTTCTCCGGTCCTGTTCAGCCTATATACATCGGACTTCCAATACAACTCGGAGTCCTGCCTCGTGCAAAAGTTCGCTGACGACACTGCTATCGTGGGCTGCATCAGGAGTGGGCAGGAGGAGGAGTATAGGAACCTAATCAATGACTTTGTTAAATGGTGCGACTCAAACCACCTACACCTGAACACCAGCAGAACCAAGGAGCTGGTGGTGGATTTTAGGAGGCCCAGACCCCTCATAGACCCAGTGATCATCAGAGGTGACTGTGTGCAGAGGGTGCAGACCGATAAATACCTGGGAGTGCAGCTGGATGATAAATTAGACTGGATTGCCAATACTGCTGCTCTGTGTAAGAAAGGACAGAGCCGGTTATATTTCCTTAGAAGGCTGGCGTCCTTCAACATCTGCAATAAGATGCTGCAGATATTCTATTAGATGGTTGTGGCGAGCGCCCTCCTCTATGCGGTAGTGTGCTGGGGAGGCAGCATTAAGAAGAAAGATGCCTCACGCCTGGACAAACTGGTGAGGAAGGCAGGCTCTATTGTTGGCATGGAGCTGGACAGTTTGACATCCATGGCAGAGCGATGGGCGCTGAGCAGACTCCTATCAATTATGGAGAATCCACTGCATCCTCTAAACAGGATCATCTCTAGACAGAGGAGCAGCTTCAGCGACAGACTGCTGTTACTGTCCTGCTCCACTGATAGACTGAGGAGATCGTTCCTCCCCCAAACTATGTGACTCTTCAATTCCACCTGGGGGGGGGGGTAAACGTTAACATTATACAAAGTTATTGTCTGTTTTTACCTGCATTATTATCAATCTTTAATTTAATATTGTTTTTTGTATCAGTATGCTGCTGCTGGAGAATGTGAATTTCCCCTTGGGATTAATAAAGTATCTATCTATCGATCGATCGATCAATCGATCGCAGGGTCGTGGGGAAGCTGTAGCCTATCCCAGCAAGGATTGGGCACAAGGCAGGAACAATCTGTGAACAGGGCACCAGTCCATTGCAGGGTGGGCTCACTCAAATACAGACACACACACACAGGCCAGTTTAGCATTGCTAATCCAATTCTCGGTAAATAAAAGCAAAATTGGGCTGTGACATAAATGTCTTTGTTTATCCTCTGGACCTTATCCTTCAAAATATCTAATGTGTAATTGAAATAAAATAATTGGAGGGGAAAAGAAATTCTCAACAGAAAACAACTAAGATGAGGGGCACCACAATTATTGGCACTCCTAGAACGTCATCTACGTGAAGTAAGTAGGTTCCCATTGTCTAGATCCAGCTCTCTCTTTCCCAGGCTAAGGGGTGAGAGCTGTGGAGGCAGTTTGTGGTCTTTAGGACCCTTTAAAGTTCACCCCGCAGTTCTAGATCTCCGGTCCTTGCACCTGGTGTTGAGACTTTAACAAGTCTGATGACCTGTTGAAGGCCGTTGTCTCACAGATAGCCCTTTAATAAAAAAACCCTAAAGAAACCCACCTGAACCTATGAGCCCAAAGGGTATGAGAATCTAGACCGGGGTCTCCAACTCCAGTCCTGGAGAGCTACTGTGGCTGCAAGTTTTCATTCTATCTCTTTTCTTAATTAGTGACCAGTTTTTGCTGCTAATTAACTATTTCCCTTTATTTTAATCGACTTTTCTTGAGACTCTGACTACTGAATTGATTCTTTTTTCCTTAAATGGTACCTAAACATAAATTTGATGTGAAGCAATCCAACAAGATGAGCAACTAAGTTGGGGCCTCAAACTCCAACCAACTTCACTTCATTCACTTTCTTAATTTGCAGCCAATTCTAGTTGCTAATTAATCCCGTTATTTAATTCCATGGCACTCATTCTGCCATGGCAGACATTTCAAAAACTGTTGATTTTCTTTTTTAAGAGCACTGGCTGTCAAAATGTTTTGGGGGACCTGAGCAGATCAGCATTACTGAGGCCTTCACCCTTCTTTATTTTCAGTTATTTTGTGATGGACGCAAGTTGTTGTTTATGTGTTGGTTCATTTTGTGTCTTAGTATTGTTTGGTTGATAATTAAGTAAAAAAGAAATAATTAAGGGACCTGAGTCTTAAGATGTGCATCAATTAAAGAGTTAATTAGTAGCAAAATCTGGTCACTGGTTGAAAAAAGTCAGTTTTAATGAATTACGCTTTTTCCAAAACATGACGGCCATGTGTGTGTGAAAGACTGAAAAGAACGACAAGTGTTAATACTTTGTCCTGGTTGGAATGTGTAATACAGGGACACTAGTGAACGGATATTTTCAAAGATGCAGTACACAACACACACATTTCTATATGCAGGCAAATTTTCAAACTTGCGTTTATCTTAAAAGAGATTAACATCTGTTTTGTCTTGGTAGAGTAATATATTGCTCTACTTTCCCCTATTGTATTATTAATATGTAGCCTTAGAATGCCTAATCTCACAGACTTACCACTGTTTGTAAGGTATTATTGTATATAACTTATCCCCACCTTCCCTTCTATATCTATAACCTCAGGCAATTAGATGTAGTAAAAAGACAAGCAGAAGTTAAGTTACAGTTTAAGCAATGTATTATTGATAATATTCATAAATAATAACAAAATGCAAAGCACATTTGAATATTGGCAACCATACAACCTGATTAAATGGTGATATGTAGTTCAGGCGGCACACAGACTTGTGGTTACTGAAATGTCTGTAGTTAAGGCATCATTGGTGCTC
This sequence comes from Erpetoichthys calabaricus, assembly GCF_900747795.2. Taxonomy (NCBI): domain Eukaryota; kingdom Metazoa; phylum Chordata; class Cladistia; order Polypteriformes; family Polypteridae; genus Erpetoichthys; species Erpetoichthys calabaricus. Next base: position 189,600,787 of record NC_041402.2, on the reverse strand, counting down.
AGCTATCAGCCACATGTCTGTTCAAAATGGCTGCTGAGCTGTGCTCTTCATGATGTTGTCTTCATCATCACAGGTTAGCAAGAGAGAGATACTTCATCATATGTTGGTTCGTAAGAGAGAGAGTGTGAGGTTAAACAAGTAAATATATAGATTTTCTGTCCAACCCCTACAGCCAATAGGGCGTCGTAGTACTTAAAGGCTTCTGAACCAAGCCAATTCCAAACAGCCATACTTCAGACCAATGGGGGAAATAGAACATCTTAACACCTGCCCCCAAACATTATGTTAAAGTACACCTTAGCCCATTTGCGGGGGTAGAAATGACTCGGCAAACTGGTTTAAGACACATCCCCCAAATCCTGTCGTAAAATACAAACAGACCCATTCCAAAAGGGGGGGTAAACACTAAATTGCATTGCTTTGCCTAAAAAACAAATAAAGACATACAAAATATTTATCAAGTTATATGTAAAATCTCACATCACAACAACATCCTATGCGAAATCAATTAGTAATTTCAAATATCCCCTGAGACAGGTTATTTGAACTTGGATATTTTACTCTTTTACATATCCGAGAGTCGTACCTTAAGGACAAAACTGATGCCCAGTACTAGTTATTGAAATGTCACCAGTGTTAGCCAGGAGTTCGGTGAAACGTCAGCCACTTGCATGTTTTCTGGCTGACTTCAATGCAGATTTACCTCTCCATTGGGTGGTGCCTATCAAAAGTCTTTTGGTTAAGAAATTTGAATTTTATCCTGTACCAACAACAGTAACAGTACAAAAATGCAACTTTGCCATCATTTGAATTGGAATCGTCCGTCTATGAATGCTATTTGGGTCACCCCAAAACTAATGGGCTTGATTTTTAATAATATTATTAATAATAAAATGTTTTTATGTAGCATACAGTCTAAACAATGTCATCACTAGGTCCTTTATATTAGTCAGTCAGTCGGTCATTTTCCAACCCGCTATCTCCTAACACAGGGTCACGGGGGTCTGCTGGAGCCAATCCCAGCCAACACAGGGCGCAAGGCAGGAACAAATCCCGGGCAGGGCGCCAGCCCACTGCATCCTTTAAATTAATTTTGAAAATATTGGATTATACTGTAAAATGCTATTGTATCTGATGTACTGTACTAGTCTAATTCATTCTACTCTCACTGTTATTTTTGAATATGACTCAATAATACAGAAATAAACAAAAATGTCTATCATTTAGTGCCTTTCATATCTATCTATCTATCTATCTATCTATCTATCTATCTATCTATCTATCTATCTATCTATCTGTCTGTCTGTCTGTCTGTCTGTCTGTCTGTCTGTCTGTCTGTCTGTCTGTCTGTCTGTCTGTCTGTCATATAGTGCCTTTCACTTCTATCTATCTGTCTGTCTTAGTCCCCAGAATGTTGCACCACTCTGACATTTTCTCGACATTTTAACTCCTTTCAGTCTCATTTAGGCGGATTAACCCTTCTCTTCCATTTTTAGAGTCGACTGAGTTTCTCCGCCTGATGTGGTGGGGTGGGCGCTGATAATTTCAGTTCCATCGCTCGGTGAGCTCCTTGCAGGTCATACAAAATCCTCACATAAACTGCATTCCACTTCCATCACTGGAAACGAGCTCTTTGTTGCTGCAGTTTTGTCACAAGTTCCCATCTTCCCGTGCGTGTTTCATGCAGTCTAAATTGTGATGGATTGGCTTCTCATCCAGGGTCGATCCTTCTGGAATGGGCTTCAGCTTGCTGTTACCGTTTAGCGTGTGGTTAGAAAATGGATGGCTGAATGGATCTTGAGGGGTCCTGCGTTTGAGAGAGACAGCCTACAGTAGGTTGAGCCTGGCTTGTCAGCTGTGGTAAAGCTTTAACGTGAACAAAGAAGTATGGTTTTCATGATGGGGAAAGTGTCAAAACCTTTCATATTAAAACTTTTTTTGTATGGGTTATTAACACAATATTTTAATGAACTTTTATAAAACAGACTTGTGGGTGTGATTGATGCATCAGTAGAATGTGAATCCCAAGAGGCAACAGGTTGAGTCTCAGCTGCTAGTCTCATGTCGCTACTGTCTGTCTGTCCTTCATTTTATATGTAGCCAACTGGGCGGTCCTTTCTGTTGGTTCAATTATCTGGTCAAGACTAAGTAGTTATGATTATTTCGGGGCTTAGAAACAAAACTCTGTGGACTCCCCTCCAAATGATTGAGTTCAGGCGATTCATTGTTAACCAGCAAAAGAAATGAAACACATAGCCTTGCACTCTCCATTGACAAACATTGGGTCATACTGAAGACCTTCTTTTTCTTTTCCCACGTCTATGTGGATTTGATGTGCTTCATCCACCTTTCTCCATGTGCCTTGGTCCTGCACCTCCTCGCCAGTCAGGTCCTTTTCCTTCAGATCTTCTTTTTCTTTATCCATCCACCTGTGCTTTGGTCTCCCTCACTTTCTCTTCCCCTGGACTTCCATTCCCATCACTCTTTTGCCCACATATTCCTTGTCTGTCCTCATCATATGTCCATACCACTTCAGCCTACTACTTTCCTGTACTTTCTTGGATTTCACTCCCACTTTTGTTGAACCTCAGATTGCTTCATTTCTTTTTCTGTCATTTTTTTGTACTGAAGAGCTTAGTGACTTTAAATGTTGCACTGTCAGAGGATGCCACCTTGGATGCCAGAGTGAAAAGCAGTTGATCGTTTTGTTGATATGTTTTTAATTGTGACAAGATAAAAATCATACCAAAACGAAATTTCCCTCTTGAATTTGTATTGCATTTCAACGCAGTTAACACATTGGATTGCATTTCATTTTGGAAAGAATAATGTCCCATATCTTCAGGGACCAACGCTGAACAAACAGCAAACAATTTCAAAACACCCATGGAAAAAAACCTCCATGTAGTCATATTGAATAATCCATATGTCAGCTATCCAGTGGTATACTTGCAACGCCCCAAACGCATGTGTTGTAGACAGCAGGACTGTAGGGGCTTTCAAAACTAGACTTGATGTTATGTCAGAAGAATTAAGAATCAAGTGGATAGGACTAGCAAGCTTTGTTGGGCTGAATGGCCTGTTCTTGTCCAAATTGGTCTGATGTTTCAATGTTCCAATACCAAGTCCCATTGTTTGATTTGTGAAGTAGTACAGCCATGCTAAAGAGTCCCATTACATTTAAAAGAAGTGGCCACTCTGTAAGGTCAGAGTAGTGTGGCACATAAACCACTCATTGACCCAACAAAGATGATTTTTTTTTTGTCTCTTAATGTAAAACTTGAAGTGACGAAAAATTTGAATTAAAACAATGAACAAGGGAGGTGAAGGATTCCAGTGTTTCTGCTGGTGCCATCCATTGACCCATCAACATAGTAAGACAGAGAGCCACCTGGTCGTTAAGCTCTCAAGATGAACTCTTTATTATATTATATTATACTAGCAAAATACCTGGACTTTGCAGCGGCAAAGTACTGCTTTAACATTTTTATTAAAAGGAAAAGTAAACCTTTTTAAACTGAGGGAAAATATCCCAATAATTATTTGTTAAGGATCTCTTTGTATACCACGTTGTCAGTTCGGCCCTCTGGTTGCAATATGACCAGGCTGTGCGCTGAGCTTACTCTTGAGTATGCAACGTAAAGTTGGCCATGTGAAAAGCAATCTCGCCTCAAATCAATGCAAACCTTTTGTAGGGTCTGTCCCTGAGACTTATTAATTGTCCTTGCGAAGCAGAGCCTTACTGGAAATTAGAGGCGTTTGAATTAAAATGGGTTTCATCGATAACTTTGCATCCAGCTTTTGAGAGTTTAAACATTCATAAACATCAAAGTGTCCACTACTCAAATTGACACCGCCCAATAAATTTGACTGCATTTAGCTGGATTTGAGCAGACAGCATGTCTCTGAGCACCTCAGAATTCATTCGGCTGCTTCTGTCCTGTGTCACATCATCAATAAACACTAGTGTCCCAGTGCCACTGGCAGCCATGCACGCCCAAGCCATCACACTGCCTCCCTCCACCGTGTTTTACAGATGATGTGGTATGCTTTGGATAATGAGCTGTTCCACACCTTCTCCATACTTTTTTCTTGCCATCATTCTGGTAGAGGTTGATCTTGGTTTCATCTGTCCAAAGAATGTTTTTCCAGAACTGTGCTGGCTTTTTTAGATGTTCTTTAGCAAAGTCCAATCTAGCCTTTCTATTCTTGAGGCTTATGAGTGGCTTGCACCTTGCAGTGCACCCTCTGGATTTACTTTCATGCAGTCTTCTCTTTATGGTAGACTTGGATATTGATACGCCTACCCCCTGGAGAGTGTTGTTCACTTGGTGTGCTGTTGTGAAGGGGTTTCTCTTCACCTTGGAAATGATTCTGCGATCATCCACCACTGTTGTCTTCCGTGGACGTCCAGGTCTTTTTGTGTTGCTGAGTTCACCAGTGCTTGCGTTCTTTCTCAGGATGGACCAAACTGTAGATTTTGCCACTCGTAATATTGTAGTAATTTCTCAGATGGGTTTTTTCTGTTCTCGCAGCTTAAGGATGGCTTCTTTCACCTGCATGGAGAGCTCCTTTGACCACATGTTGTCTGTTCACAGCAAAATCTTCCACATGCAAGCACCACACCTCAAATCAACTCCAGACCTTTTATCCGCTTAATTGATAATGACATAACAACGGACTTGACCACACCCTGCCCATGAAATAGCCTTTGAGTCAATTGTCCAATTACTTTTGAGCCCCTGAAATGAAGGGATTGTGTTCAAAAAATGCTTTAGTTGCCTCCCATTTTTATGCAATCATTTTGTTCACCCCACTGAATTAAAGCTGAAAGTCTGCACTTCAACTGCATCAGAGTTGTTTCATTTCAAATTCATTGTGGTAATGTACAGAACCAAAATTAGACAAAAGTTGCCTCTGTCCAAATATTTATGGACCTAACTGTACATATAACAGATTAGTAATCACTGTTTTATTTTGCCAACACTCAGTCGTAATTTTTGAGTTGAATAAAAAGTGTAACATTTTCTCCTGCCCTGTATTGGTAGTCTTCTCTAAATTCCTAGGTTTACAGATGTTAAATAAAGAGAGACATATTTCATAACAGCCGATCCTGACAGTGACCATGCTGGTAAGAATAAACATGCCAGTGCTATAGAAGGGATTTGGAGCATTCTGTTAAGGTCTGTGTCATAAAGAGTATAAAAGGGAATAGGGTCACCCAGGAGCCTACCATGACAAAACACGCGTGTCTTAGCTACCATGAGTAAATACGAAAAAAGAAGGGCAGAGACTGTGGCTGAATTTTCATTTCTGGATACCAATCTTATAGAAGAACATTACTGGCTATCAGAAAACATGGTGAGCTCACGATACTTTGGAAGCGTGAAACTACACTGGAAGTCATCACAGAGTTTGTCATCCCTTGCAAAAACGAATCGTTTAATCTGTCATCTTCACGTGATGAGATTAGCAGCTGCTTTCGCCACATTTGATTTCCCTGCCAACTAGAAGTCGTGTAATGTGTCAGTGGCATCTCTAAACTGAACCATGTGAGTGACTGAGAGGCTTGTGCCAATTTCCCACTTTGTTTCATCGGTGCCCCCATCCCGACCTTTTTTCCTAACTTGTTCTCATTCTCCTAGGGTACGATCTGGCATGGCTTCCCACAGCCTTAGAACAGAAAGTGTATGGAGGGCCAGGAGTTGCATTGTAATTGTGGCTTCCAGGCAGTAGAAAGTGAATGACTGCAAATACTGGACCGTTGTGATCCACGTTGCCATGTTATTTTAAAACAAAGTAATATTCCATGAAATTCTGAGCCTCGCGCTCCTGAATCTCATCCGACTTTTCTCTGTGTTGCGTGTTCACAACCCCACATGAAAAATGAAGGCCGAGTCCTAATGATGGCATTCATTTATTTATCATTATGGCTTATATTGAATTAGCATTGATGTTTGTTATTAGTTTGTGAAGCATTATGGGATGATGAAATTAGCACAATAGAATTACTGTATGTTTGCATAAGTACAGTATGTTACAGATTATTAGTGTATTAGTAATTTATGTCGATAGGATTTCAGAAAAGAATTAAAGCGAACCTCGTGTACGTCAGATTGAATTTTACTTAAGACGTTTGCTTATTCCGCATTGAAATGATGTATCGGTGTACATCTGTGAAAAAGTTCATCAATTTTCCTTTTTAAGTTTTGATTCCTTATACAAATGAACCGATCCCAAATTTTTTAAAAAATAAAAGTTCCCCCCACTCAATGCCATTGATTTAAAAAAATAAAGGAATTTAGTAAAAGAAAGATGACCGGCTAACTTTGTACATTAAATATTCACTGAGCCCCCCCCTGTCACATAGTAGCCGCTTTGATGAGTGACTATTTAGTGAGCCCGTCCTTGAAACGAAGTCTACAATGTGTTTGAAATTCAGCGAGCTCCACGCGGGCCCCGTCCGGAGGCTGCATTCAGATAGGCCTGTGCTCCTGACCTGATTTAATCTGCTCTATCCGTTTTCTGCTGTTTTCTAAATCTGTCTGCACATCTCGCTCTCGTTCTCTCGCTCACCCCCACCAGAGACGCTCCATCTATCTATCTATTTATTTATTTATTTATTTATTATCTTTATGAGCTGATTTGAGATCCTCTCCCAGTTGTGCTTTCACCCACCGAACCCTCAGCACTGGGATGTAATTACGTCTGGATTCCTTTCAGCTCTGGGAGAGGTCGGGGGGAAACACTTCCCGTCTCTGCTAAGGTGACTCTGGCTTTTTAAGCCAAGGCAATCTAATTGGGGTTCCCACTTGCAGATGCTTAATGTGAGCTTCGGCTGACCTTGGCGCACGCAACAAGGCAGCTGGCGGAGCGTGTGTGTGCTTCTGAGGAGCAGCCTTTCATTTAAAGTGCGCGGGCCTATCTGCAGATGCCCATGTCCGACATGCCCTCCTCTTGTCCCCGCACTCCTGTTAATTGGCCTTTAGTTCAGGTCACTAGACCCTTAGGACATGTTTTTGAACTGGAGCTTTTAGTGCCCTGTCCTCCTTTGCTAACAGAACCATAACAGTTATTCCTGCCATATGAACAGTGCTTCTTCACCTACCTGCCATTTGTGTTCAAGTCCAATGGAATTCTTACTCATGTTTGTACTCTGAATATATAAAAAGGTACAGCGGAGCAGCAAATACGAGGACCGGCAGTTCATATAGCAGTTAGTCTTGCAGAGACAGAGACATACAGTGGCCTCCATAATGCTTGGGACAAAGACCCATTTTTTCCTTGATTTTTCCCCTCTCCTCCACAGTTTAAAATTACAAATCAAACGGTTCAGATGTGACACAGACTTTCATGGAAGGGGCCTGCGTACATTTCGGTCACAGCATGTAGAAATGACAACACTTTTTCTACATGGTCCCCCCCATTTTAGGGTAGTCTGTTTGGATGTTTCACTTGCTCTAAGCCAGCAGGTGGCACTGGTGTGCAAACTGTAGTATACAGGGAAAAAAACGGGACCCCACCCAGGATGAAAATTTTGGGTTCCAAAGTAGTCTGTGTTATCAGTATGGTCCTAGAGAGCAAGTATGAAAAATTTCATCCTGATTAGTCAAAAGGATATAGGAATTGTATAAGGAAAAGACAGACGGACATTCAATTTTATAGGATTGTATTAGGGAACAGACAGACAGACATTTCTATTTTATAAATATATATAAACAACAAACTGCCGAGACACCGGAGTTGAAGCTGATGCCTTGACAATATTTAAGAAGAGTCTACATGAATAAACAAGATGGGCATGATGAATGGTCTCCTCTCGTTTTGTCAAATTTCTTATGTTCTTTCGTGTGTGTGTGTGTAATATTTATAGTATATATATATAATATATAATATATACATACATACATTTTCCAACCTGCTGAATCCAAACACAGGGTCCACGGGGGTCTGCTGGAGCCAATCCCAGTCAACACAGGGCACATAAAAAAAAAAAAAAATATATATATATATATATATATATAATATATATATATATATATATATATATATATATATTCATTGCATTTGTAGTCTGTGTCCACCATTTGATTGTATGGGTGGGTTACCTACCAGGTAATGCTTGTGGTTGGTCAGCAAGTTGGCTAACATCTGCCACGGTGCCCTCCTTCAGTTGCGAGAAGCAGATCATAGAATGGTTGAAATAGTTTACTGTCAAATAATGCAAGAGTACGCGACACGTGTTTCACCCTAATTCCTGGGCTCATCAGGCGTACACACTCTACTGCACTCCCTCTCGGGAATCGAAGACTTGCTGGCCAACCACAAAGCGTTACTGGTAGGGTAACCACCCATACAGTCAGATTGTGACACAGACTAAGCGAATGCCGTGAATGTAATTACCCCGATCTACATGCTGTCAAATAAACAAAACCACACGCCATGGCGCAACGTTAGGGGCATCGCCTCTGGGCGCTGACGTCCGAGAGGTTCGATTTCCGAGAGGGAGTGCAGTAGAGTGTGTTACGCCTGATGAGCCCAGAATTAGGGCGTACTCTTTGCATTATTTTGACAGTAAACTATTTCAACCATATATATAGTATATATATATATATATATATATATATATATATACACAGTGGAACCTCAGGTTTGCGAGCATAATTCGTTCTGGAAACGTGCTTGTAGTCCAAAAGCACTCATGTATCAAAAGTGAATTTCCCCATAAGAAATAATGGAAACTCAGATGATTTGTTCCACAACCCAAAACTATTCATGTAAATATGATTAATACAAATATAAAGTAAAAATACATAAACAAATTAACCTGCACTTTACCTTTGAAAAGAATCATGGGCTGGTGTGAGTGAGTTTCTAAACTCTTGTGGGATTTCACCCAATGGGACGACATGCGGAAGAGCGTCCCAAAGCAATTGCAGTCTCCCAGCGCTGTAGCAGTTCTCCAGTAAAAAGCGATTCCGAAAAGATCGTGGACATGCTATAAGCGCCTGTCGTCAATGGGTGATACAAGGTAACAAGGAACATTATAAATGTGTAGGGCCCTGCCTGACTGCTGTGTCTGTGTTATAAAATAACCGCGCTGTTGCTATTTCAAGCTGAATAAAGCTTGTGTTGCTAAAGTACTGAGACTCAGCTTCATGTTTTAGGGTGCAAGACGGGGACTCGCACGTCACAGCATACACGAACACGCACATACACACACACACACACACACACACACACGTGCGCGCACATAGTCACAATGCTAATGCTTGTAGTAAACACTATACGCTCGTTGACTATATGAGTGAGGCACGCCGACTCAGACGGAGAATAGGAGACGATTGCCCACAAGAGAGAAGAACCACTCAGCTCAGTTGTGATCACATGACGCTCAGCAAACAAACTACTCGTACTGCAAGACCTCGCTCGTTTATTCAAGTGAAAATTTATTAAAAATTTTTGCTCGTCTTGCAAAACACTTGTAAACCAAGTTACTCGCAAACCGAGGTTCCATTGTGTGTGTGTGTGTGTGTGTATATATATATACATAGATAGATATATTTATACATAGATATATTTATACTGGGTGAGATCAAAATTTTGTTAACACTAATGGTACTACTATGTATGTACTTACACACAATTTTTGTAGACAATTTATGTGCACATGATGTCAAACAGTTTCAGACATTCCTGTAAATCATTTTGCACATATGAAGTATGTTTTGTGAATAAATTGTTTTTCCGCCATTCAAATGTTAACATAATTTTGACTCACCCTGTTGTATATATAGATTTATACCAAACACATTTACATTTACATTCATTTAGCAGGATGCTCTTATCCAGAGCGACTTACAACAGTGTTTGTTAGTTTTTTCGCATACCCCTTGGGGTCAGAGCGCAGGGTCAGCCATTGTACAGCACCCCCTGGAGCAATTACAGGTTACGGGCCTTGCTCAAGGGCCCCAGCAGAGTAGGATCTCTTTTGGCACTGACGGGGATTCGAACCGGAAAACCTTCGGAGATACCAGTGCAGATCCTTAGCCTCAGAGCCACCACTCCGCCCTGTACACACAGAGACACGCACAGTATATACTGTAGATATACACCCAATAAGCAAATGATTACAATCACTATCATAATACTGTTTAGGGCCCCCAAACAGCCTCAGTTCCTTCATGTTTCAGATTCCACAAGATGTTGGCCACATTCCTTTGAGATTCCGGTCCATGTTGACCTGTACGTATCATGTAAATTTCTGTAGATTTTGTCAAGCTGAACATTTCAAACTGCTAAACTCCCGTCTTCAGCATCCTAATCCCGTGACTGGAAAGGAAACTAAAGGACCACTGAACTCGTTGTCATGTTCACGACACCTGGTTGCTTTGTGACATGGTGCATTGTCATCCCCTGGTAGTAGCCATCAGAGGACTGGTAAATTGTGGCCGTGAAGGGATGCCGCCAAGTCAGTAACTATAATCAAATAAGCCGTGGCATTCAACTAATAATTGGTTGGGTATTAATGGGCCCAAAGTGTGCCAAGAAAACATTTACCACACCTTTACAATCTCTAGCATCAGCCTGGACTGTTGACACGAGGAAGGCTGGCTGCATGGACCTCATGCTGTTGGTGCCCTCCATCTCCATTATGTTCCTCAGCAGAAATTAAGATTCACCCAACCAGGCTTCGTTTTTCTCCAGTTTGGTTGAGCCTGTGCCCACTGCAGCCTCAGCTTTCTGTTCTTATCTGACAGGAGTGGAACCCAAAGGTGGTCCTCTGTTGTTTTAGCCTCAGGGTTCACCATGTTGTGCATTCTGAGATGCTTTTCTGCTCACTGCGGTTGTACAGAGTGGACATCCGAGTTGTCAGATCTTAGCTGTCTGAATGTTCTCTTCTGACCCCTCTCATCATCTGCAGAACTGCTGCTCACTGGATGTTAGTTTATTTTTCACACCATTCTGAGTAAATTCAATAGACTATTGTGTGTGAAAGTCCCAGGAGATCAACAGTTACAGAAATGCTCAAACCTGCCCGTCTGGCACCAACAATCAGTGTGTCTGATGTGGAAGTTAACTGAAGTTCCTGACGTACATCTGCAGGATTTTATTCAGTGTGCCTACTGCCACGTGATTGGCTGATGTTCCTGATAATTTGACTGTATGTATATGTGTGTGTGTGTGTGTGTGTGTGTGTGTGTGTGTGGGTACACACAGTGCTTCTCAGAGACTGCAGTCTTAATGCATCTTGTGAAACTCTGTAAGTATCTGCACATGTCTGCCATATTGTACTCCGTCCTGCTAGCTAAACCTGTTGAGGTTTGCCATCTCCTTGCCAACCAGATATTTGTCTCATCTTCATGTGCTTCGACTCTCTTGCATGTCTTCATACTCGGAGTGTCCATTTGAAGGCTCTAAATCTCTAAATAAAGTCTGCTCAGCGTACACATAAGTAAGAGGGTGTCCGAGTTCTGACCTGGCTCTGATCTTGGGCCGCCATTAAATTCTCATTAACTCTAATTAAATCAGAGCTGCGTAGGGGGAGGAAAGCAAGGTTCTCAATCTGATTAGCTCTAAGAAAGTAATGCCTAAACGTTAGTCAATTCTAAAATTGCTCCGTCTTTGTTCATTCATTTATTCTTTCCTTCACATGTGCAGCCTCATTCACCTTTACAGTGGGAAGTCTAAGTCTAAGCAAGTTGGGGGCCACAAGTAATCAATGAGTTCCCTGCACCCTCTGGAAGTCATCTTGTGGAAGATGGCGCTTGGGTAATTTTGGAATCTTGGGACTTTATATTTTGTGAAATTTAATGAATATTCAAGTTGAAGGAACTTTACAAAAAACGGAAGAAACGCAAATACTGATGTAGACCTAAATTGACCTCTCTCTGGTTGGTCGGAGTCAAGATTGTCCTTAATCAGTGACATATATGTAGATGATGTCTCATTTTTTGGTGATCAGATTTTTATTGAAATTAAACCAGAAAGCAGCAGTTATGACAACTAATACAGTCAATGTGAGAATAATTGTAATTGTAGTAATTGTGAATTTCACCTTGGGATTAATACAGTATCTATCTATCTATCTATCTATCTATCTATCTATCTATCTATCTATCTATCTATCTATCTATCTATCCATCCCATCCATTTTCCAACCCGCTGAATCCGAACACAGGGTCACGGGGGTCTGCTGGAGCCAATCCCCAGCCAACACAGGGCACAAGGCAGGAAACAATCCTGGGCAGGGTGCCAACCCACCGCAGGACACACACAAAACACACCCACACACCAAGCACACACTAGGGCCCAATTTAGAATCGCCAATCCACCCTAACCTGCATGTCTTTGGACTGTGGGAGGGAAACCGGAGCGCCCGGAGGAAACCCACGCAGACACGGGGAGAACATGCAAACTCCACGCAGGGGAGGACCGCGGGAAGTGAACCCGGGTCCCCAGGTCTCCCAACTGCGAGGCAGCAGCGCTACCCACTGCGCCACCGTGCCGCCCAAACCCACGCAGACACGGGGAGAACATGCAAACTCCACGCAGGGAGGACCCGGGAAGCGAACCCGGGTCTCCTAACTGCGAGGCAGCAGCGCTACCACTGCGCCACCGTGCCGCCCCTATCTATCTATCTATCTATCTATCTATCTATCTATCTATCTATCTATCTATCTATCTATCTATCTATCTACCTACCTACCTATCTACCTATCTAATAATTCTTTGCATTTATATAGCGCTTTTTTCACTACTCAAAGCGCTCAGCAATTGAAGGAGAAAGAAATAAGTTACCCTTTTGGCTTCAGAAGCTGGTATTTGTCCTCGTCAGCAGAAATGACATTTTGTAGACGTTATGTGCAAGTGCCCACCAGTCTCTGACACCTCCATTCAACATTTCTTCAGTTGCAAAATGTTTGTGGGGTTTTTTTTTGTTTTTTTTCCTGTAGTGCCCATTTAAAAATCCAATAAAATTCAAATTAGGGCTTTGATTAGGCCATTCCATAACCCTCCATTTTGAGCCATTCCTTGGTGAATTTCCTGGGGTGCTTTGGCTCATGATTGTGCTGAACAGTCCATTTCCTAGTGCCATGAGGTCCACTTAACTTTTTCACCTGACTGTATTTATTCCGTTTAGCCACCTAGTGGTGTTCATTGGCATTACAGCACAATTTTTGACAGTAGAAGGAAACGTGAGTACCTTCAGTACAAGCAAACCCCTCTCAGAAACTGGACCTGGATCCCGATGCTGTTTAGCCGTAATGAAAGGCGCCCCCCATTTCCCCCCCATCTTATACCTGCCAGTCCATTTAAAATCCAGTAAAATCCAAATTAGGGCTTTGATTAGGCCATTCCATAACCTTCCATTTTGAGCCATTCCTTAGTGAGTTTCCTAGTGTGTTTTGGCTCATTATTGTGTTGAAAAGTCCATTTCCGGTTTTAACTTCAGCTTTCTGACAGATGGCCTCACGTCCTCTTCAAGCACTCTTTAAATATAATAAGGACTTCATAGTTGACTAGATGACTACAAGCTGCCCAGTACTTGAGGCAGCAGAGCAATCCCAAAACCAGAACATTCCACCACCTCCACACTTCACAGTCGGTATGAGTTGATTCTTCCGAATGCTCCAAACATGTCTACTTGTTACTATGGTGATTCATCAGTCCAGAGCACATTGTTCCAGAAGACCTGGCCTTGGCCCAGATGTTCAATAGCAAACTGTAGTCTTGCTCTGATGATCTTTCAGGACAGCAGAGTTTTTTTCCTGGCACACCTCACATGCAGGTCAAGGTCTGCACCATCTCTTTCTGATTGGAGATGCCTGCACTTTGACACCAGGAGTTACCTGCACATCCCACAATGAAAATTTGGGGTTCTTAGTGACTTCTTGTAAACAATCAGCTCTTGGGTTGAGTTTGCAGGGCTGGACAAACCAGCAGTGCTTTGAAATCTGCACCACTTGTAGATGATTTTCCTTTCAGTGGAATGATTGTTTTCAAATAACTTGGCTATTTTTCTTTACACTGTACACACTACACAACCTGTAGGAGCTGTTTGCATGAAGATAGATAGATAGATAGATAGATAGATAGATAGATAGATAGATAGATAGATTAGATAGATAGATAGATAGATAGATAGATAGATAGATAGATAGATAGATAGATACTTTATTAATCCCAAGGGGAAATTCACATACTCCCAGCAGCAGCATACTGATAAAGAACAATATTAAATTAAAGATTTATAATAATGCAGGTAAAAAACAGACAATAATTTTATATAATGTTAATGTTACCCCCCTGGGTGGAATTGAAAAGTCGCATAGTTTGGGAGAGGAACGATCTCCTCAATCTGTCTGTGGAGCAGGACGGTGACAGCAGTCTGTCGCTTAAGCTGCTCCTCTGTCTGGAGATGATCCTGTTCAGTGGATGCAGTGGATTTTCCATAATTGACAGGAGTCTGCTCAGCGCTCGTCGCTCTGCCACCGATGTCAAACTGTCCAGCTCCGTGCCTACAATAGAGCCTGCCTTCCTCACCAGTTTGTCCAGGCATGAGGCGTCCCTCTTCTTAATGCTGCCTCCCCCAGCACACCACCGCATAGAAGAGGGCGCTCGCCACAACCGTCTGATAGAACATCTGCAGCATCTTATTGCAGATGTTGAAGGACACCAGCCTTCTAAGGAAGTATAACCGGCTCTGTCCTTTCTTACACAGAGCATCAGTATTGGCAGTCCAGTCTAATTTATCATCCAGCTGCACTGATCTACTGTTTGCCTGTTCAAATATGTTGAAAAAGTCAACCATTCCTGTGGGGTGCTCTTAGATTTTCACGATTTTTCACGTGATTGTTTTTAATTCCGTTTAGCCACCTAGTGGTAATGATTGACATTCCAACATATTTTAAGACTAGAAAAAAAAGTAAACCATTTCCATGGGGTGCACTTACTTTTTCATAACTGTATTTATTCCATTTCGCCACCTAATGGTAATGATTGACATTACAGCATATTTTAAAACTAGAAGAAAAAAAGTGAACATTTCAATGGGTTGCACTTACTTTTTCACACAACTGTACAGTAATCCCTCGCTACTTCGCGGGTTCACTTTTCGCGGATTCACGACTTCGCGGATTTTATATGTAAGCATATCTAAATATATAATGCGGATTTTTCGCTGCTTTCGTGGGTTTCTGTGGACAATGGGTCTTTTTACTTCTGGTACTTGCTTCCTCAGTTGGTTTGCCCAGTTGATTTCATACAAAAGATGCTATTGGCGGATGGCTGAGAAGCTACCCAATCAGAGCACGCAGTTAAGGTCCTGTGTGCTGCTGATTGGCTCAGCGACGGAGTGCTGCATTAACCAGGAAGGTCTCATCTCACTCATTTAGCATTAACGTGCTCTTGCTACTGCATTCAGGGGATTATCACCTTCATCGTCATCATTTTTACTGCGCAGCATATTCATCACCATCATCACGTCATATATAGCTACGTGTACTTCGCTATACAGTAAGTTTAAACTTATCTACCGATTTCATATTGCTTAGCAGTTGTCCCTGTTATTAATAGAGTAAAAGGTGGGTTGTAAACAATACAGGGAGGGTTTAAAAAACGTCCAAATACAAGTTAAATAATTAAATAAATATAGTGTCCCTACTTCACGGAAATTCAGTTATCGCGGTTGGCCTTGGAACTTATCTCCCGCGATAAGTGAGGGATTACTGTATTGATTCCATTTAGCCACCTAGTGGTGCTAATTGACATTACAGCATATTTTAAAACTATAAGAAAAAAAGGTCAACAATTTCAAGATTCTTTATTTGTTACATGCATTAGTTATACAGGACAACACACATTTAATGGGGTATTTTGTGATATTTCAAGGGTTGCACTTACTTTTTCACAACTGTATTTATTCCATTTCGCCACCTAGTGGTGCTGATTGACATTACAGCATATTTTAAAACATAGAAGACAAATAGTGAACATTTACATGGGCTCCACTTACTTTTTCACACGACCCTATTGATTCCATTTAGCCCACCTAGAGGTGCTAATTGACATTCCAGCATATTGTAAGACTGTATAAGGAAAAAAAAAAAGGTCAACAATTTTCATGGAGTGCACTTACTTTTTGACACCACTGCATTTAAATTTAATTTTAAATTAAAATTTTAAATGTATTATTTGCACGTCATGTTGTTACACTGTTGGACCCTGAGCTTCACAATTTCATCTGTCTGTATACTTGTATATGGTGAAGATGACAATAAAGTTCACTTTGACTTATTCCGTTTAGCCACCTAGTGGTGTTCATTGGCATTACAGCAGGATTTTCGACTGTAGAAGGAAACCTAACTGAGTACCTTCAGAACAATCAAACCCTTCTCAGAAACTGGACCTGCATCCCGATGCTGTTTAGCTGTAATGAAAGCTCCCAATCCCCCTCCGCTCTGTCTTGCACCTGCCAGTCCTTTCGAAATGACTTATACATTCAGGCAGCATGGCCCCCTCAGTGCACTGTAATCATCTTGGCTGTAAAAGCTTCAGCCTCCATCACTGAATCACTGTGTGACCATGAGCAAGTCTGTTAATATGCCCGTGTGTCAAGTGGAAAAATATGGACACAATTCTACTGTATTTATGTGATTTGTAAGTTACTTTGAATAGCTGTTATCTAAATAAATACATGTGATAGGATTGATTTAAAACGCGGACCCTTGAGCCAGACTGTGACTCCCAGGTGCTTCTTTTCCCCGTGTTGTCCTTTGTCATCATTTTTCCTCCGTCTTGTGAGCCGTCAGCATAGTGCAGGATTCTTTATGACACCCTCACTTGTTCTCGCTGTGCTCTTCACAATATTTCTGATTGCTCAGGTGATCGCTCAGGTCTTTCCGTGTACTGTGGTTAATATTTCTTAGGTTTGGTCAGTGTGCCTAAATTACCCATAAGTACCCCAAAGATGTCTGCAGGCATTACATCGTCTGGCCAGGACCGTTTGTTTTGGATCATTGCACTCTGTTTAATAGCGCTATGCTAGTGCTATAATTTGTAGTTTATTCAGGCTTTGGCGCCACATGGCAGATTCATTTGTGGAAGAAAAACTTGTTTGGGGAAAAGTCTGACGAGAAAAGCATTTGCCAGATGATTAATGGAGCCACAGTAGCAGCTAGGAGGAAGCCGCCAGGGAGAGACGAGTTTGTGTCACTCGCCCAGCCCGCTGACCCTCAGCTTCCACTTCACTGCACAAAGAGGGTGCCACAAGGCTCAAAAGCAAGGCCCCTTGAATTTACGGGGGTATTAAAGCAAGAGAGGCAAAGGAATGGATACCTGCTAGTGAACAAAATGGCAACCAAGACAGCTACTTTTTAAGTCAATCTTCGTATATCTGTTACTCAATCTAACGTCTCTTTGTTCTTTTTTTTTTCTTTTTTCTTTAAACAGGTCCTCAGTACCCGGCTAGAAAAGCAGAGTGAGCCCAACGTCGCAGTAGATTTAGACTGCACCCTGGAAAGTCAAAGCACTTTAGAGTTTTGTTTGGTCCGAGAAAACAGTAAGTGGCCTTATTTATGGACTCCTCACTGCTACCACACTGGTATTTGGGAAGTTTAAGGAACACTCCACCCAAAAATGATGTCTTTTTAAATGTGTCATTTACTCATTTTACACATTCACTGGCCACTTTATTAGGTACACCTTGACAGTACCTGGTCGGACCCCGTTTTGTCTGTAATTCTTCGTGGCATTGATTCAATAAGGTGCTGAAGACATTCCTTAGGGAGTTTGGTCCACATTGACATGATAGCATCCACGCAGTTGCTGCAGATTTGTCGGCTGCACATCCATGATACGAATCTCCCGTTCCACCACATTCCAAAGGTGGCTCTATTGGATTGAGATCTGGTGACTGTGGAGGCCATTTGAGTCCAGTGAAGTCATTGTCATGTTCAAGAAACCAGCTTGAGATGATTTGAGCTTTGTGACATGGCGTGTTAACCTGCTGGAAGGGAGCCATCGGAAGATGGCGGTCATGTGGTCAGCAACAAGACTCAGGTAGGCTGTGGCATTTAAACAATGCTCAGTTGGCACTAAGGGGCCCAAAGCGTGCCAAGATAATATCCCCCACACCAATACTCCACCACCAACAGCCTGAACTATTGATACAAGGCCATGCTTTCATGTTTGTTGATGCCAAATACCAACCCTACCATCCTAATGTCACAGCAGAAATCAAGACTTATCAAACCAGGCAGCATTTTTCCAACCTTCTATTGTCCAATGTTGGTGATAATTGTCTGTTCTTAGCTGGCAGGAGTAGCACCTGGTGTGGTCTCCTGCTGCTGTAGCCCACCCTGCTTCAAGGTTCAACGTGTTGTGTGTTTCAGAGATGCTCTTCTGTATACCTAACTTGTAACAGCTCAAACCAGTCTGGCCATTTTCTTCTGACCTTTGGCGTCAACATGGTGTTTTCCCCCAGAGAACTGCCGCTCACTGGATATTTTCCCTTTTTTTTGGACCATTCTGTGTAGACCGTGGAGATGGTTGTGCATGAAAATCCAAGCAGATCAGCAGTTTCTGAAATACTCGGAGTCTCTTCAGTCACCTTTCTTCCCCATTATGATGCCCATTTGAACTTCAGCAGCTTGTCCTGACAATGTCTAAAGACCAAAATGCATTGAATTCCTGCCATGTGATTGGCTTATTTGATGTTTGCGTCAGCACGCAGTTTGAACAGGTGTACCCAATAAAGTGGCCGGTGAGTGTAGTTTGTAGTGTTGGTTGAGGAAGATATTTAGTCTCATGTTTTCATGCAGATAGGCAATGTGTATTCTAACAAAGTTTGGTGGTCTAAGGAGACCAACGCAAAAACCACAGCAAATGATATAAAAACGTCCTGACGTTGTGTCACATAATCTTAAAGGGTAAAACATAAAGTAAAAGCAGTTTTGAAAATTGTGCAGAAACCACTATGGATAGAAGCTGACACAATATAACACAGTTGTGATGGCTTATGGGTAAAACAAACACAAACAGCACTGCGCTCCACCGTTAGTCTTGTTGAAGAGACACTCTTCTGCAGGATTGTGCCATTGTGGAACAAAGATCCGTAGTGAGATTTCTTGGGGCAGTTTTGTCTTGTAGGGTCCTGTGGTGTCCCTGTTTTCCCCTTTATTGTGTAGGCCTTAATAAAACGTCATAAAATCCCACACACTTCACACTCTGTGATCAGGTACTTTAGCACTTCCTCCCACTTCCATTCTACATCTGTAACCTCAGGTAATCAGACAGTAAAGGAAAAGACAGAATTTAAGGTACACATTTAATTATGTATCACTGCTAATATGTCCAAAAAATCCATCTTACTAACCAAAGGTTGTAAACCGGATATGGACACTGGGCACATCGAGGCGCACGTGCACTGCTGCACTGCACAGAAAACACAGAAACGACAAGGTTGTAAACCAGATGTCACGCACACTGCAACGAGCCCGCCACCTGTAATACTACACTTGCTCTAATCCACTGTGGCCAGTAATGTAGATCACATAACGGTCCATTCAGTTTGGCGCCCGCCCTAGAGTCAAATGCAGTGGCGTCCCAAAACGCTGTGGCACCTGCCGCACGCGCCTACAATGCGCTTGCGAAAGGAGTCACGGCTCAAACCCAAGAAAACACAGAAACGAGACTATGACCTGTGAACTACACCTGAGGTAAGCGTGCACGCCAGGTCATACAGCCACCCGGACGCGACCGCCCACAACCACCCGCATATACTGTACCCTCCATGATATGTCTTCACGCAGCGGCTCTCCCACCGAGGGCGCATATTGCGCCGTGGCGCTCGCCCCACAGTCAGACGCAGCGGCTTCCCAGAGTCAGTAGGTGGCCCCCAAACAACACAACCTGTTCAAGCAGTCGGTGTCAGCAAAGGCAACAGACTCACGTCCTCCACAAAACGAAACCGCTGTAGTACAGATATGCTTATTGGATTAAATGACATTTCCCCAGACGCACCCGCCCTCCATGATATGTCATCCATCCACATATCGGAGGGAACAGAAACTGATTGCCGTTCTATGATTTCCGATTCGCTAGCGAATCGCGGGCTTACTTGTTATACAGAAGCAGAATACAATGTGAACTTTGACAAACCGAAACATTACAGCCTAAGTAGGAGTACATCTTGCTTCCAGCAGGCAGCTCTCAGCTTGTCTTCAGTCTGTCTTGCTTTTGAATGCTGTATTGAAAAAGGCCACATGGTTGCCGAGATAGAGTTGTCTTCATCGTGGTCCTCTCCTCATGGCCAAATGGTTGGAGACAGAGGTAAAGGCAAAGTGATCAACTTTATACCACTCTTACCACAATTTGTGCGCCAGAATGGCCTCAAATTTAAAACCCATCATAAACAGCCATACTTCAGACCAATAGAATTAGTTTTACCCATCTCCTCTTGGTCTATTGACCAATGAAAGCGCTCGGGATCCTCCTCATCCCCTAGTTCAGGGGTGAGCAAAGTCATTCCTGGAGGGCCGCAGTGGCTGCAGGTTTTTGTTTCCAACCCAATTGTTTAATAAGAAGCACTTATTGCTCTAGACACACTTCTGCTTCATTTTAGTTATGTCCCTCATTAAGATTTTGAACCCTTATTGCTTATTTAAGTCTTAAACAGCTGCATTCTCGGTTTTTAATTGCTCCTTATTAGCAATAAGATGCAAATGACAAAAGAAACCAGCAGTTATCCATTTTGCTTGTTACCCTATACACCTGTGTGTATTTATCGTGCAATATTTGGTTTAATTAAATACTTGGAAGGAAAGAGAAGAGAAAAAAGTGAAGGACTGAGAATTTCTCATCCGTTTTACACTTCAAAGTATTTGGATGATATCCTTAGAATGGAAAAAAAATCTGGGATATGAGAATGACTTGACATAGCAGAGTTAAAGCACTAACAAGCCATGAAATGTAATTATTGGCAAGGATTGTTTTCTAATTAAGCAACTGGGTTGAACAAAAACCCGCGGCCCTCCAGGAATGACTTTGCCCACCCCTGCCCTAGTTGCTTTGCTCATTCAGGTTGTGGCCTTCCTGCTTGATGGTTTGGCTTATAGATTCATTCAAGTCCATACCCAGTCACCGTTGCCAGATAAGTTTGATGCATGCTTATCCTTCCATGCCATAAATTTCACATCATTAGTTAGTCGTGAGGTTGGGTTGGGGAGGGAATGTTGGGCTGGGAGTGGTTAGGTAAACTCCAAAGCACCACTCTTCTCATCAGTAAAGTAAAACATGCCTCCTGAAACAATATCTAATACTAAATTGCCTTGTCTAGCTTAAAAATAAAGACATATACATTTATTTATCAAAGTATATGTCACTACCGCTGAACATCTGGGCCTGTACGTGTGCCTACTTGAGCAGGGTGACCTTGCGGGCACTGCAAGATTTCAATCCATTACGGCATAGTGTGTTACCAATGGTGTTCTTGGTGACTGTGGTGGTCCCAACTGCCTTCAGATCATTAACAAGCTCCTCCTGTGTAGTTTTGGGCTGATCTCTCACCTTTCTCATGATCATCCTCACCCTATGAGGCAAGATCTTGCATGGTGCTCCAGACCGGGGGCAATTGCAGGTCATTTTATATTTCATCCATTTCCAAATGATTGCACCAACAGTTGTGACCTTCTCACCAAGCTTCTGGCTGGTGGTCTTGTAGCCCATTTCAGCCTTGTGCAGGTCTACAATCTTGTCCCTGACGTCCTTTGACAGCTCTTTGGTCTTCTTGCCCATGTTGGTAGAGAGGTTGGAATGGAAGAAATTGATTCTGTGGGCAGGTGTGCTTTATACACCTCACGAGTTGAGATCAGGAGTATCTGGAGTTGATTGATTGATTGTATGTGGCACACAGCCAATCTTGTGGGAGGCAGAATTCTGGCTGGGTTGTAGGGGATCAAATCCTTATTTCACTTAATGACACACAAGTCAATTGTGAAAAAGAGAGTGCAGGCAGGTGGAATGGGTGGAGAAGAGTGTCAGGAGTAAGTTGTGACAGACTGGTATCAGCAAGAGTAAAAGGGAAGGTCTGCGGGGACGGTAGTGAGAGCAGCTATGTTATATGGGTTGGAGATGGTGGCACTGACCAGAAAGCAGGAGACAGAGCTGGAGGTAGCAAAGTTAAAGATGTTAAGATTTGCACTGGGTGTGATGAGGATGGACAGGATTAGAAATGCGGACATTAGAGGGTCAGCTCAGGTGTGACGGTTGGAAGACAAAGTCAGAGAGGTGAGATTGCGTTGGTTTGGACATGTGCAGAGGAGAGATGCTGGGTATACTGGGAGAAGGGTACTAAGGATAGAGCTGCCAAAGAAGAGAAAAAGAGGAAGGCCTAAGAGGTGGTTTATGGATGTGGTGAAAGAGGACATGCAGGTGATGGATGTAACAGAAAAAGATGACGAGGACAGGAAGATATGGAAGAAGATGATCTGCTGTGGCAACCCCAGAAAAAGATGACGAGGACAGGAAGATATGGAAGAAGATGATCTGCTGTGGCAACCCCTAAAAGGAGCAGCCAAAAGAAGAAGAAGATGATTTTTTCTGGATTTTTGGTTGATATTCCATCTCTCTCCATTAAAATGAAACTACCATAAAAATTATAGACTTTTCATTTCTTTGTAAGTGAGCAAACTTACAAATACAGCAGGGGATCAAATACTTATTTCCCCCACTGTATATGCTAAATATCACTCCACTACATTCCACCTCTTGATAAATTTTTTGTACAAGGTCTTTATGAACATATATTAAACATTCTTCATTGTGTTAGCAGTCAGATTCACAAATCTTGCTTAAAGTTGCAGTACCAAAGCATAACAGAGCTGCTTTGTTCCCCCCCCCAGCCCACAAAAAACACGCGCCTCCATGCAACACTACGCTCTGTTAATTATTATGAAGAGTGGACAGGTCCCCCTTGGAGTTCGGGTCGTGCTAATAAATGACAGAGCACAAGGTCCTTGAAAATTAACATACATCTTGTGGTGGCAAAAATAACAAAGTGCTAGTACTGTGGCATTTTAAAAACTGAGTTTTTCAGTAGTACCGGTATACTGGACAACCTTAGTTTGGAGTATGTAAATGGAGGAGAGGCACGTCACACTTTGGAGGAAGCACATTTGTCTGTTTGTTCATGATAAAGACTGCTGCTGAACTCCTAGTGTTTGTTCAGTCACTAGTCTAACTATGGAAGTTCATAATGCTTACCCACCACAATGAAGTGATCTCACCATACTTCAGCAGTGTAATAAAAGACATAAGGGGATCGTATTATCTGTCACCTGCTGTGATTCCTAGTCACATAGTTTATTAACCTTGGAAGCACCAACATTTAGCAACTGCAGGTATTAATTAGATAAGCTCTCCGACAAGAAATTGTGCTGAGTTTTGTAGTGTGATGCCGGCTTTAAGTAAAGTGAAAGGCAAAATCTGTCTTACCTTAGTAAACTGGCCACTCACCTCACTTGGGCATTCTGCAGTGCTCATGACGTCTGTTCTGTCAATGGTGATGCTGAGGTCTACCATCCACTCTGAGGTCCTGTTCCCAGGCCAGGAGAAATAACTTGGCTGGTGTACCACCATGTTGTTATCAAAAAAGGAAATCCCCAGTTACTAAAAAGCAATAAACGTCGACACAGCCCTTCTATAAACTTATAAAATGATGATCATTTGATCTAGAACAGCTGTGAGTGTCACTTCCATCATGTGGTGCTATCCACTAAGTGTGATCAGAAGACACCAGTTCCTCTGTTTGTCCTCATCCTTGAACCCCTGAAAATGAAGGACGAATTCTAATGGCATCATTTCACATTTTATGCATTGCGTCCTGTTTCATGAAGGGCTAATCCACTCCTAAGTGACCGGACCTACATGTTACATCCATGTTGAAAGCTTCTTTGCACTTTTTCACATTTATAAAATGAAATTCTCCCCTCGGTTGCATGAAAACTCTCTTATATCCAAGCTTACATATTTCTATCATTTTCTTCACTGATCCAACACATGGTGGTAATTAAATTTGTTGTGTGTGTGTGTATTTTTTGTGTTTTTAGCCCATTATTTTTCAATTCTTTGCAAGACTTCTATTCATCTCACAACTAACTGGGCGATTAAGCTGGTCGGCTTGTAATTTATTTACTCTTTCTACTTGTAAGGATATAATCATTAATCTCTTGTTCTTTTCATTCGAGTTTTTTTTTTTTTCTCCTTAAAGGGGAAATCAAAGAATTGCAAATCTATTTTTCTCTTTTTTTTTAGACTTGAACATTTTAACAGGAGTACAGCAGATTTGCATATTTTCAATACTTGTTAGTGTAAAAATAGTTTGAATTAGTTTGAGCTTTTAAGCCTATAGAACAACCATGAGGTTTAGAAATGTGAGCCGTCTAATGCGACCTGCTTTTAATATTAGAATCCCCGAAGCCTCCGAAAAAACTTGTAATCCCAGGGCCACCTGAAATTCCTTTGCACCTCTTCATCAGCGTCTTTTGTTTTGTAAATATGTCAATCAGCACAAACAGCCTGCTATCTCATCACCCCCCTTAACGGAACTCAACTTGGGCAAAAACTTCTCTCAGCTCAAGGCTCCTTATGTGCGTGTGAGGTGCCTGGAGTTGTATAGGGTAAGTAATACAGCATATAGTCATTTGGAATACATGCATTTCATGTGTGTTCCGTATCTACAAAGATCTGAGTAAGTGTAGGATGAAAGGAAATGCGAGAAATGCTGAACACATACTTAAAGCAGAAACTTTTTCCATATTATACTAATAATGACATGAAGTGTATAATGTGTCAAGACTTTAGTCCAAATATCAAATAAAATGGAAGTTCCATTTTACTTATGGTGCCAAGTTGCGTTGTGGTGCAGCAGTCTATTAGCCAGCAAAAGCGCTGTGAAGAAGCTGTCTGTTGTTACAGTTCTGCCTTTGTCCAGTCTGATAGCAGTCACGGGACATGGTATCTTTGATTGCTGGTACAACAAATAGTTCTGAGCAGGCATCAACCACAGTGCTGTTCTTGTGAAAAGAATGGAGATAATGGCATCAACTCAGAGAGGGGAGAGGCAAGTTTGTTGTACCACGTGAACGTCGCTGGGTGAATAATACTGAATAATTAAAAAAAATAAATAAAAAAAAGCGCTAACTCTTACAAGGAGCCAAAATTTACACCGGGTGTTATAGACTCAAATCAAATGCGTGTTTTTATTATAGTAATAATAATAGCAGCTCACTACTCAAAATGCGGAGAACCAGGACTCGAACCGGCAACCGTTTGGTTATAAGGCAGCAGTTCTTACTTCTGCACCATCCAAGAATGCGTATTAGCTTTCTGTCGATTGACATTGTAACTCATTGACAGCAACACGTAAATTGAATTAATTTTTTTTTTTTTTACTTTGGTTATATTCTTGAATAAAGGCGCATGTGTTTATTTGTTTTATTTGGACTAAAGTCTTCACACATTTATTTATTTATTTGTTTATTTATTTATTTGCTAGGAGGTTCGCCCTCTGCTCACTTCACTCACCGTCCCCCATGGCCTGCGCTATGCGCTAGCCACTTCACATCTCTGACTCTCGTGTTGTGAAGAGGGGGGGTTGAATGCACCCCAAGGAGACACGGTCGCTCCTTCAAATCCCCCTCTTAAATGGTGATACAATGGGAAACAAATTTTTTTTTTTTTACCTCCTCTTTGCTCGATCAGCTGCTGGCTTGCTGCTGCCGCCATTCCACTTGATCTACATCTCGCACATTGCTTTGAACATTTAAAAGCCTGTACAGACAGCTGTCCTACTCTTTGTCTTTTATTTTAACTTTAATTTTAATCAAGACTCAGGTGGCGCCGAGAGTGGCAGCCTTTTCAGCAGCTCTGTGTACGGTGAATTTCCCCTTGGGATTAATAACGTATCTATCTATCTATCTATCTATCTATCTCTATCTATCTATCTATCTATCTATCTATCTAACTATCTATCTATCTCTATCTATCTATCTATCTATCTATCTATCATTCATTATATAGTGACTTTCATATCTATCTATCTATCTATCTATCTATCTATCTATCTATCTATCTATCTATCTATCTATCTATCTATCTATCTATCTATCTATCTATCGCCCCGGGCGTGGTTAAATCTTTTGGCACAAAGTCTCATCTTGCGGGACGTGAGTTCTTGATATTTTTTAGTTTATAATTTAAAAACAGAATAAGAATCTGAAAATCTAACAATTTCGCATTAAAGTTCGATAAATTCTGAAAAGAATGATACCAAACATATATATGTAGGTTTTAAAATAAGCCCAATTTAAAGCGTGACAAAAACAGGACATAAAAATGTTCACATAAAATCGTTGCACTTTTAGGCTTAGGATTTTATATATAGAGAGTAGATGAAGCACTTTAAAAACAACATCAGGGCTGACCGAAGTGCTGTAAAATAAAACCCAGCATATAAGACACACAATAACTAAAAGGTAAAAGAAACAGAACACACACAAGAGTTGAAGAAATTCGTAATAAAAAAAGTACACAGATAGTCAACATATCACACTGGGTTAAAGGCCAGGGAGTACAAGTGTGTTTTTAAATAGGATTTAAAGACGGCAAGTGAAGGAGCCGGCCTAACATGCACTGGCAAATCGGTCCAGAGGTTTGGAGCTGCAACTAAAAAAGCCCAATCACCTCTTAAGTTTGCATCGTGTCTTAGGAACACGTAAAAGCATGTGGTCTGCTGACCCGAGAGGGCAAGATGGGACCTGAGGATGCAGCATTTCCGACAGATAAAATACACTTCACGTCATTATTAGTAGAACATGGAAAAAGTTTGTTTTAGTTATGTGTTCAGCATTTCTTGTATTTCTCGCATTTCCTTTCATCCTACACTTACCCTGATCTTTGTAGATATGGAACACACATGAAATGCATTTCTTCCAAATAACGATATACTATATTATTTATCCTCTACAACTCCAGGCACCTCACACGCACATAAGGAGCCTTGAGCTGGGAGAATTTTTACCCGCAAGTCATTGACTACTTTAACTCTTTTAGGGCTGATGTCGACTTTTGTTGACGGTAGGGGTTGAGGTTGGATGTTGACTTTAGTTCACATCCAGGGGCAGAGGGTAATAATGAGCTGTAGACATTGACAAAACTCACCATCACGTTACGGGTAGACCCTCTTTGCTAGGAGGACTGTTTGACTCATTGACTTGACATCGAATCCCTGTGTGTGTGGGGAGCGTAGAGTGAACAACATCTAGAATGTCATTCACATCGGGCAAAACAGCAAAGCAAATGTGCAAAGAAAAATCCTCTGTGGGCATTATTAATTTTTTTGCTTTTTGCATATTATTGCTGAATCAGACTCTGACACATCAAACTCCGATTTTGATGCAAGTGATCTGGAAATCAAAAAACGAAAGGCAGGTAGCTGTTACTTTTCCAGAAAGTGCCCTTCAGAATATAAATGGTTAGAGAAACAGGTATGTAGTAAGTATGTAAGCAGTGTGACAGCCAATCTTAGAAAGCTAACGTTTAATGTTAACGGCATATGGTGTTTGCTTTGTATGCTTTTTAGAAAACTGAGTTTTTGGGAAAAATATTCAGACCTGGGAGAAAATGAAAAAAAATAATTAACCCTGAAAGAGTTAACTAGAGCAGCTTCTGTACTGTGGTTTGTTCTAAAACCTGACTTGTCAAGAACAGAATTTGTGATCATTTAGCTGCGTAATGACTGACCATAAGAACCGTACTCCAGCTATTGTGGACAGTGTTGGAGGGGAGATGATTTGTGGCTGGATCTGCACACCTCAATCCCCTTTGAATCCACCATGAACGGCTCAGAGTATTTAAAAGGAAAATTTGAG
This sequence comes from Erpetoichthys calabaricus, assembly GCF_900747795.2. NCBI lineage: Eukaryota > Metazoa > Chordata > Cladistia > Polypteriformes > Polypteridae > Erpetoichthys > Erpetoichthys calabaricus. The sequence continues at coordinate 189,572,855 of NC_041402.2, read as the reverse complement.
ACTACTTGCCCAACACCTAAATCTTGGCTGAAATTTGACCATGCAAGAGAGTGATGATAGATAGCAAGATACCAGCAGAGTGGGGTAAGCGTATCAGAATCAAGAATACAGTAATCCCTCACTTATCGCGGCCGACCGCGATAACTGAATTTCGGCGAAGTAGGGACACTATATTTATTTAATTATTAACGTGTATTTGGACGTTTTTAAACCCTCCCTGTATTGTTTACAACCCACCCTTTACTCTATTAAAAACAGGGACAACTGCTAAGCAATATGAAATCGGTAGATAAGTTTACACTTACTGTATAGCGAAGTACACGTAGCAGCTTGTAGGCGGTCATGACGTCGTCGACCTTGTTGCAAAGATTCCTAAAGCAGATTCCATCCAGACTACTGCCTTATCACGTCCACTTGCAACTCGTTTTGCACGCTGGTTAAAGGACACTGCGGCCGTAGATCTTATATGTTTTTTCCTCCTTTTTAAATAAAAAGAATCGTGGACTCATTGATGCTGTAATGGTGTCCTGCAGCAGTGTAGCTGTCCCTTCCTTCAACATATCCAAAACTTTTACCTTTTCTGCAATCATTTGCATCATCTGTTGGTGCTTGGACACGGTCCCTGAAGCATTAGCACGTTAATGATGAATGAGTGAGATGAGACTTCCTGGTTAATGCAACACTCCGTCGCTGAGCCAATCAGCAGCACACAGGAACTTAACTGCGTGCTCTGATTGGTAGCTTCTCAGCCATCCGCCAATAGCATCTCTTGTATGAAATCAACTGGGCAAACCAACTGAGGAAGCAAGTAAAAAGACCCATTGTCCGCAGAAACCCGCGAAGCAGCGAAAAATCCGCGTTATGTATTTAGATATGCTTACATATAAAATCCGCGAAAAGTGAACCGCGAAGTAGCGAGGGATTACTGTATAGGAAACTACTGTTTTGTGGAGCGATTCCTGATTTTTTTTTCGTGTGTAACTTGTATATTATTACTTGTATCTCTGTAATGCATTACTGATTTCTCCAGTGGCAAAGTCACAACTTTGCATCATGGAAGGAATCCATGCTGGGGTCTTTTTCATTGTGTTCTCTGCTAGGACTTGATTGTTGCTAAGAACACGAGGACAATTCCAGGCAGCCCTTCAGAGCCGATCCAGTTGCTTGTTTGCTAAATTTGGCACTGGTGTCTGTTCCTTTAGGGGGCGATATAGCTCCCTAGTTACTAAGTTACTAAGTTCTTTTGTAATTGCGGCATTTTAAGTAACCAAAAACTATATAGATATGATATTAAAAGGCGATACCTCTCCCATAGTGATACGGCAGTAAAAATCACAAAAGAGAAAATAACTTGGCTTTCTTTAGCGACGATTTACGCGGCATAACAGACAGGAAACCAAAATAGCAAGACAATACCAAGGTGGGATCTTGATCTATACAGTCTGCCATTTTTCGTCGCCGCGCAGAAAGGATTTTTAGGACGGATGACAATATCACCCATCCATCCGTCAGCTTCAAAGTATTTGGCTGCTGTCCAAGTCTTTATATACTGTCTTCTCCACGTGCAGGCAATTACTTTGGTTCCAAACAAGGAAAGGAGAGGATTCGATTTCATCTCTAACATACAGAAATAGTACAATGCCCATTTACATATTTGTACCTTCTCTCTTCAAATTTTTGCCTAGCAGTTCTAAATGCTGAGAGCCCCTGTGTGCTAACTTTGGCCTGGCCTGTACATGTGAGTGGATTTATAAAATAATCTTTGTACAGAGCACAGTGACATTAAACTTACATTCTTATTACAGTGTACCGACTGGTTAGTTGTTCCGCCTCAACCTAGCTGGCCCATCGAAAAAGCCTAACTGGTAAGCCAAATAACCTCTTGTGCTTTAAAGCACAGCTAGCAAACACTGAGAACGACAAGATGCCACTTAGCAAACTGGGCCGAGTCTTTACAGCAGGTAGTGATGTGCAGCAGTTTTACTGAATGATTTTGTTTCTGCTCAGAATTTCAACCTGTATCCCTTTTTAACCAAACACCATCCCACCATGTATTTTCTGAGCTCATTTTTTTCCAGCTGGTGTTCGTGGGGGAGTTTGAACCTATCCCAGAAGCAACAGGCATTTGAAATGAATTGAAATTTTTGACATGTAATCCCCCGGCATGTATCAGTATGAATATTAACTGATCTGGAGACTCAGCGGCATTTGACCATGAACAAGGACCTGAGGAGACTGGCTTCATGGTCAAAGAACAAAGATGTGCTGCTCAGATGTGAACTGTGAGGAGGCCATTTTTTTCTTCACTCCTGATTAGGAGGAGCCCCCTCAGCCCCTGAGAGGAGATGCTGCTGTTGCAACCTTGGCAGCTGACTCAGAGAAATGAAGTAAACCAAATTTGAAAATGTCAAGTTTGATGAAAATGAAATTATTTTCTGTTTGCTTTCTTAGGTTCTCGTGGGGAAGAGAGTTCAGAAGAGGACCCCCCTATTGATATATCTGCCGTTCAAGATATGTTGAGCAGCCATCACTACAAATCCTTTAAAATTAGTATGATACATAGGTTGCACTTTACCACTGATGTCCAATTAGGTAAGTTTGCTATTAAATTATTCTGTATGCCGCTCTGTATACATATTGTGTGTTTAAGAATTATCTGCCTATCATATAGTGCCTTTCTATTTGTATTATAGCATCTTTCACATCCTGTTTGTTTTGATATGGTACCTTTCACATCTCTGTTATATAGTGGCAATATTTACAGTCTCCGTGCTGCCCTCTAGAGCAGCGTGCCATCCTGTCAGTTCCTAACATTTTGAATGGCTTTGTGAGTGGATGTGTGAGTGACGTAAAGCAACATCTTTGGTCGCAGTCGCTCCTAAATATGAAGGAAGATTACAAAAGGTGGTAAAATGATGGTGAGGGAGATGAACAGACTTCTATTATTTCCTATGTTTATAGTGACAATTTCATTTTAGCTGTGTTCTGTTTTCTTTTTAGTTTCCAGTTTTCTTGCCCTAGAAACAATACAGTTCCAACTAATTCAATTTTTTCACATGAACCTTTTGTTTCATTTCAATTACGTCATAATATATACACTATCCTCTGATGAAGGCCCCTGGCAGGAGCTGAAAGCTCAGGAATAAAAACTACTTCATGATACATGATTCATTTTTTTTCCCTTTGTGGTTCTCCAGCTGCAAATATATATATATATATATACACACACACACACACACAGGGAGATACACTTGAAAGAAGCCCCGAATATTCTGTAATAACTCTCGCTAGGATGAAGCAATCTGAACGAAACAACATGTAATGTGCTCCTCAGTATATGGAGCTTCAAACAGGCAGAGATGCCCCTGCGTTAGAGCGATGAGGTAAGCGCTAGACAGCCGTCGTGATGTTTAACCACTGTTTGCAACTTCTGGGTACCCCTTCATACCCCCTCACTCAGTCACTCGACTTCTCATTGGGATGGTGGTGTACAGTATTGAGCAGTGCGTCCGAACCTATTGGGTCACCAATTCGTTTACGCAATGTCGGAATCAACTGGATGACTGGAAGGTTACTTCCAGCAAGATGGAACAACATGTCACACATTGACAAGGAGCTTAGCAGAAACTGAATCCTTCTTCAGCAAAAGGGTAATTTCAACACGGTTGCCAGATCTGACACCACCAGACTTCTTCCTTTTGAGGTTGAAGGAAAAGTCTATCGGAACAAGCCTTGGACTGTGGAAGACTTGAAGGAAAACATCCAACGTGAAATTGCTGCTATTCCCCCCGAGACGCTTGCAGATATGTTCAGGAACATGGAGCGCCGCATCGAAATGTGTCTGTCAGAAACCAGAAAACCACTTCCAGCATCACATGTAATGCAATTGATTCCACATATGTCAAGGTATAGAGCCGATTTTTCTGGTTTAGATTGCTTCATCTTTTGAGTGAATCTGCTTGTATAAACTGTGTGTGTATATATACATATATATATATATATTGTATGTACAGTATATGTATATATATATATATATATATTGTATGTACAGTTTATGTATATACAGTGGGTACGGAAAGTATTCAGACCCCCTTCAATTTTTCACTCTTTGTTATATTGCAGCCATTTGCTAAAATCATTTAAATTAATTTTTTCCCTCATTAATGTACACACAGCACCCCATATTGACAGACAAAAAAAGAATTTTTGAAATTGTTGCAGATTTATTAAAAAAGAAAAACTGAACTATCACATGGTCCTAAGTATTCAGACCCTTTGCTCAGTATTTAGTAGAAGCCCCCTTTTGAGCTAATACAGCCATGAGTCTTCTTGGGAAAGATGCAACAAGTTTTTCACACCTGGATTTGGGGATCCTCTGCCATTCCTCCTTGCAGATCCTCTCCAGTTCTGTCATGTTGGATGGTAAACGTTGGTGGACAGCCATTTTTAGGTCTCTCCAGAGATGCTCAATTAGGTTTAAGTCAGAGCTCTGGCTGGGCCATTCAAGAACAGTCACAGAGTTGTTGTGAAGCCACTCCTTTGTTATTTTAGCTGTGTGCTTAGGGTCATTGTCTTGTTGGAAGGTAAACCTTCGGCCCAGTCTGAGGTCCTTAGCACTCTGGAGAAGGTTTTTGTCCAGGATATCCCTGTACTTGGCCGCATTCATCTTTCCCTCGATTGCAACCAGTCGTCCTGTCCCTGCAGCTGAAAAACACCCCCACAGCATGATGCTACCACCGCCATGCTTCACTGTGGGGGACTGTATTGGACAAGTGATGAGCAGTGCCTGGTTGTCTCCACACATACCGCTTAGAATTAAGGCCAAAAAGTTCTATCTTGGTCTCATCAGACCAGAGAATCTTATTTCTCACCATCTCAGAGTCCTTCAGGTGTCTTTTAGCAAACTCCATGCGGGCTGTCATGTGTCTTGCACTGAGGAGAGGCTTCCGACAGGCCACTCTGCCATAAAGCCCTGACTGGTGGAAGGCTGCAGTGATGGTTGACTTTCTACAACTTTCTCCCATCTCCTGACTGCATCTCTGGAGCTCAGCCAAAGTGATCTTTGGGTTCTTCTTTACCTCTCTCACCAAGGCTCTTCTCCCCCGGTAGCTCAGCTTGGCCGGACGGCCAGCTCTAGGAAGGGTTCTGCTCGTCCCAAACGTCTTCCATTTAAGGATTATGGAGGCCACTGTGCTCTTGGGAACCTTAAGTGCAGCAGAAATTTTTTTGTAACCTTGGCCAGATCTGTGCCTTGCCACAGTCCTGTCTCTGAGCTCTTCAGGCAGTTCCTTTGACCTCATGATTCTCATTTGCTCTGACATGCATTGTGAGCTGTAAGGTCTTATATAGACAGGTGTGTGGCTTTCCTAATCAAGTCCAATCAGTATAATCAAACACAGCTGGACTCAAATGAAGGGGATCACAAGGATGATCAGAAGAAATGGAAAGCACCGGAGTTGAATATATGAGTGTCACAGCAAAGGGTCTGAATACTTAGGACCATGTGATATTTCAGTTTTTCTTTTTTAATAAATCTGCAACAATTTCAAAAATTCTTTTTTTTGTCTGTCAATATGGGGTGCTGTGTGTACATTAATGAGGAAAAAAATAAATTTAAATGATTTTAGCAAATGGCTGCAATATAACAAAGAGTGAATAATTGAAGGGGGTCTGAATACTTTCCGTACCCCCTGTATATATATTGTATGTACAGTATATGTATGTATATATACAGTCTGTATGTACAGTATATGTATATATATATACTGTCTGTATGTACAGTATATGTATGTATATATATATATATATATATATATATATATATATATATATATATATATATATATATACTGTCTGTATGTACAGTATATGTATATATATATACTGTCTGTATGTACAGTATATGTATATATATATACTGTCTGTATGTACAGTATATGTATGAATATATATACTGTCTGTATGTACAGTATATGTATGAATATATATACTGTCTGTATGTACAGTATATGTATGAATATATATACTGTCTGTATGTACAGTATATGTATGTATATATATATATACTCTGTCTGTATGTACAGTATATGTATGTATATATATATACTGTCTGTATGTATGTACAGTATATGTATGTATATATATATATATACTGTGTATGTATGTACAGTATATGTATATATATACTGTATGTATGTACAGTATATGTATGTATGTACAGTATATGTATATATATATATATATATATATATATATATATATATATATATACTGTCTGTATGTACAGTATATGTATGTATGTACAGTGTATGTATGTATATATATATATAGATAATGTTTATAGTGTGGCCCGCCAGCTGAACCCGACACAGACACGTGTGGGACACAAGTTCAATGCACACCCTTCCTTTTATTTTCTTTTTACCTTGTGGGAAACGCGTTCCCCACAAGTATGACACAGTCCAAGCACAAGCACAGCACAATACCATAAGTCTCCTCCTTCGCTCCTCAGGTCAAGCTTCATCGCTCCTCCTCCCGACTCTGGCTTCCCGAGTAGTGGCTGCTGTCTCCTTTTATAATGTACCCGGAAGTGCTCCAGGTGCTTGATTACTCATTTCTGGCAGCACTTCCAGGTGTGGCGGAAGAACTGCCCATAAGGGCTCAGCAGCAGCTGCTGCAGCACCCCCTGGCGGCGCCTGCAGATCCCAACAGTGCTGCACCACACTCCAACTCCCATGCAGCCCTGCGGGAGTCTGAGGCAGTGCTGCAACCCAGGGGGGTTGCCATCTAGTGTCCTGGGGGAGGTTAATGCTCTGGCCACACTTGCTCCCCTGGCCGCATGCTCCAATATATATAGGCTTGGTGTCCCCAACACATTCTCTGATACTTTTATATTGTTTGGAAGCTTATTCAAACATTCAAAGGTGTACAACATAACTCCAGATGTAAAAAGTCTGAAAGAGAAATATCTGACCTTTACTTAGATCTGCAGAACATGAAGATTGAATGAAGGATGATAAAGTTATAGCCAGTTCAATCAAAGTAGCAGACAGTGGACAAAAGTGAGGCAGAGTTTAAAGGGTTAAGTTGGACACAATAACTCAGAAATGCACAACTCAGCAGTTAATAGCATTGGAAAATACTAGATGTCTGCTGATTTTGATGTCTACAGAGGTAATATGTTGTGTTTGTTGTGTACACCGGCCTGCAGTATTTTACCACTACATTCAGTTTTAAGTAGGTAAGTGTCGTATTCTCGGCCCATCCAATTTCTTTTATTAAACATTTGTTTATTCATGTGATCTCTTCTGCTTGGGATCGCTAGTGTCAGCTGTCTTTTTTTTTAAGGCACTTGGTTAAGTTCTGTCCAATAAATGAATTATGAAATTGTTTATCACAAGATTCCCAGAAGTCCCTCTGTCAATATTATACTCACATGAGCCTGCTCAGAGGTCTTAACCTACAAGAAGAGGCCCTCACCTTAAAAAGCAGCTTACAGTTTGTATCGCAGAGGGACTCGGCTCCCAGATCTGTATTTTTTTTCCCCTTTTTGGTAATTTAGTTTATCAAAATTTAATTTGAACAAAATTGACTGAACAAGCAAAGTGATGTATGTTTGGAGAAGCACTGGTTGCTTTGAAAAAAAAAATGCAATTTTGGTTTTGATTTATTAAAAAAACAAATCGCATTTACTTTTGATTTCTCATAGCGTTCTATAATGTTTAAGTTATAAGTCTGCACAGAATGAATTTTTTCATCAAGCTCTCATACCACCCATGGCCACATTTTTATGGAGTCCATTGCTAATAAAAAAAAAAAAGACTCCTGCAACAAACGTAAAGAAATGTGTGATGTGGAATTCTTTAGAGAATAAGTTTTATTGTGAGCTCGCGTTTCCTCGTATCTATTTTCCATTTCCTATTTTCTTCTTTATTACATTAGCAGGCAATTATTTTTTCTTATAATAGAAGACCTGTCATTTTAATGAAAGGTTGAAAATTGTAATACCGGAATACTTGAACACCTAATTAAATTTCTTTTATAGACACTGGATTTCAGCACTATGTGCTCGTCCTTTAAATTGTGTCAATTAAAAGTATATTTTTACTCATTATTCTTCTTTAAACAATTCTATAAATATATAGCACTAATGACTTAACGTACGCCCTACAAGTGTTGTTTACTCTCATCATTCCCAAAACATTTAATCTTTGTTAAATGCAATTGTAATTTTTTTAACAAATATCTCTACATGACTTAACTATTCAGTTTTTATCGAAAAACATTAGCAGTTGAAAAAGCCGATCTTTGAATGTTTAATGTCAATGTTAAAGAGCACACGAGTGGTTGCTTCATGTGTTTAGAGAGTGAGTTTCTCATAACTACACAGACCATTCTAACTAACGGACCATTTTGTTTCACCCCTAAAAGGAGGGATGACCGCACTCTCGGTGGAGGTGGGGCTGTGGAGGGAAGGTTGCGTCGTGATTCGCTAAAATTGAGTGAGGCGCATCGTCCGAGTCTATCACGGTGCAGTCGGTGTCTTGCAGTGTGACGTCGTTTGTTGGTCATTTATTAGTTAGTGTTCCTGCATTGTGTGCCCAGTTGTCACTTGTGAAAGAACCGCAGAAATGGCGACTTTCTTGCTGTGGGTGGAGCGTTCATAAAGGTGAATAACTTTTTTTTTTATTTATTTAAGGTTTGGACTTTGCAATGATCCATAGTGAAGGGCGAAGTCTAGTATTGAGTTCTGTGCAAGCCGTGATCAGCGGTGAAACAACACTAATTTTGAGGTTTGATTGATATTTTTGCTTAAGGGAAACTGAATTGCATGCAATACCTGCTGCTTACACTCGGCCCATCTCTCCTGCGGGCAGTCCTGGCGGTAGCGCAGCAATGTTTTAACTGTGCGGTGCATATGGTTTTCAGCTGCAGTGGAGAATTTATCAGGCGCAAAGCTCGTTGACTGTTTAATTGCTTAGCACCACGCTGGCACTCGTTGCTTCATGGTATACCTGAACCTCCGGATCGTCATTCCACGCAACTGAGAACGGGATTTAAACCCAGGGCATTATGAAGGAGATTTTGCACTTATGTCATTTTCATTGCTAAGTTTGTTTCTTTTTGACATGTGAAAGTTCAAATTTTAAATTGAATATGGTGTGGCTTGTTTACATACGTAAAAGCAAAGTGCTCTAAGCATTCAGTGCTTTCAATAATTGGGGGAATTTTGCAGACCCTTTCTTGTTTAACTTTTGTACGTGTTGACTTTGTGTTGATTGTTGTTTCTGTCTTCTGATTGAGCAGCACTTAACACTAGAATTACCAGAGCCTACGAAAAAACTCGTAAATCCGTCCCACCTTAAATCGCATCTTAGATCCGTTTGCACCTCTCCGCCAGAGTCCTTTGTCATCTAAATGTGCTGATAAACAAAAGCTACTAGCAGCCAGCTATTCCATCCCCCCACCGACTTAGAACGAATTTCTCCTAGCTCATGGCTTGCCTTGATTTGATTTTCTGGGATTGAAGTGGAGTTTTAGAGTGGAAATAATATAGTGTTATTTGGAATACACGCAAATTTGTAGCCAGAGGAGTGGTGATGCTGATGGGTAAAAACAGCCTGCGCTTTAATGGATCAGTCGCTTTTCTTCTGTGCTATAAACACCATTAACTAGTGTTCACATATGTGCCTGCGGTGCGGAGCAGCACAACACAGAAGTGTAAACTGCCTTTGACGGCCTAGCCTGCGATACATAGCTATGGCATACACTTGACGCACAAGTATGAATCGGGCCTTTACACTCCAGCACACCAACGACACCACTTAATGCTATTTTATAAAAGTTGGTTTAGTCGAAACTTTTGCAATGTGAAAAAAAAAAGATGAAGGCCACCACCACCCTTAATGTTGGAGCAGAATTAATAAACCCCAGTGTGAAAATGGCCCAAGATATCCAGCAAATAGAAGGTACTGAAATAAAGCACATATGCGCACATGCACCACTTCAGGGTTAAAGAATGTGAACAAATTGGCCATTTAGTAAGTCACATGCATCAAGGATGTTTCTTTCAAGATTTCTGAAGCATCCATTGAGTTACATCTGAATTTGACCCATTGAGAGTGAAAAGGGAGTATAGTGAGAAAGTCAGGTGGCAATTTGGAACCATCTGGACGAGGACAGGCCATTCAGCCCAGCAAAGCTCGCCAGTCCTATCCACCTGAGTATGTGACATGCCTTAAATTAAAACTGCAAGTCTGCACTTCAGTCACATCTTGATGGCTTCTTTTCAAATCCATTCTGGTGACAAACGGCAAAAATGATGAAAATTGTGTCACTGTCCAAATACTTATGGACCTAACTGTGTGACAGATGGTTTGACTCGTCTTGACATCTACTTATGCAGGACATCGAGATGTTTGGGGTTCACCCTATTTTTGGTCTTTTAGACCCATAAAACAAATACAGTGCATCCGGAAAGTATTCACAGCACATCACTTTTTCCACATTTTGTTATGTTACAGCCTTATTCCAAAATGGATTAAATTCATTTTTTTCCTCAGAATTCTACACACAACACCCCATAATGACAACGTGAAAAAAGTTTACTTGAGGTTTTTGCAAATTTATTAAAAATAAAAAATCTGAGAAATCCCATGTCCATAAGTATTCACAGCCTTTGCTCAATACTTTGTTGATGCACCTTTGGCAGCAATTCCAGCCTCAAGTCTTGTTGAATATGATGCCACAAGCTTGGCACACCTATCCTTGGCCAGTTTGGCCCATTCCTCTTTGCAGCACCTCTCAAGCTCCATCAGGTTGGATGGGAAGCGTCGGTGCACAGCCATTTTAAGATCTCTCCAGAGATGTTCAATGGGATTCAAGTCTGGGCTCTGGCTGGGCCACTCAAGGACATTCACAGAGTTGTCCTGAAGCCACTCCTTTGATTTCTTGGCTGTGTGCTTAGGGTCATTGTCCTGCTGAAAGATGAACCGTCGCCCCAGTCTGAGGTCAAGAGCGCTCTGGAGCAGGTTTTCATCCAGGATGTCTCTGTACATTGCTGCAGTCATCTTTCCCTTTATCCTGACTAGTCTCCCAGTCCCTGCCGCTGAAAAACATCACCACAGCATGATGCTGCCACCGCCATGCTTCACTGTAAGGATGGTGCCTGGTTTCCTCCAAACGTGACGCCTGGCATTCACACCAAAGAGTTCAATCTTTGTCTCATCAGACCAGAGAAGTTTCTTTCTCATGGTCTGAGAGTCCTTCAGGTGCCTTTTGGCAAACTCCAGGCGGGCTGACATGTGCCTTTTACTAAGGAGTGGCTTCCGTCTGGCCACTCTACCATACAGGCCTGATTGGTGGATTGCTGCAGAGATGGTTGTCCTTCAGGAAGGTTCTCCTCTCTCCACAGAGGACCTCTGGAGCTCTGACAGAGTGACCATCGGGTTCTTGGTCACCTCCCTGACTAAGGCCCTTCTCCCCCGATTGCTCAGTTTAGATGGCCGGCCAGCTCTAGGAAGAGTCCTGGTGGTTTCGAACTTCTTCCACTTATGGATGATGCAGGCCACTGTGCTCATTGGGACCTTCACAGCAGCAGAAATTTTTCTGTAACCTTCCCCAGATTTGTGTCTCGAGACAATCCTGTCTCAGAGGTCTACAGACAATTCCTTTGACTTCATGCTTGGTTTGTGCTCTGACATGAACTGTCAACTGTGGGACCTTCTATAGACAGGTGTGTGCCTTTCCAAATCATGTCCAACCAACTGAATTTACCACAGGTGGATTCCAATGAAGCTGCAGAAACATCTCAAGGATGATCAGAGGAAACAGGATGCACCTGAGCTCAATTTGGAGCTTCATGGCAAAGGCTGTGAATACTTATGGACATGTGCTTTCTCAATTTTTTTATTTTTAATAAATTTGCAAAAACCTCAAGTAAACTTTTTTCACATTGTCATTATGGGGTGTTGTGTGTAGAATTCTGAGGAAAAAAATGAATTTAATCCATTCTGGAATAAGGCTGTGATGCACTGTGAATACTTTCCGGGTGCACTGTATATATATAATAGAGAGAGAGAGATTAATCTACATTACAGTGCAAACCCCAAACTTAATGGCCTGTTTCAACTTACACAAGCCTGGAAAGGGGTTCCCTCACATAAGTAATCTAATTGTGCCATAATTTCAAAATGCCTCTCAACAGAAAAGAAACCATCAAAAACCTTTGACTTGAAGAGTACAATCCACCAAACTAAGGAAAGACACTTCTTTAACAAAGAAGAAACCACAAAAAAAAATCCTCAAAAAGAGAAAAAAGGGAATTTTCTGAAATGCAGTCCTAGCCAACCGAGTCCCAAAAACAAAATCCGTAGCAGAAAAAGTCAATAAGTCAGTAATTCAAATTCAAGAAGATGCGATACTGACAATCGGCTCAATGTGCCTCCCGTGAGCTCCCCATTGCGCTGGCTCAGGAGTGGTGATGTCAGGGTGGTCTTGCCTCTTGGGGTACCACCCATAAAACAGAATCACTAAAACTCCTTTTGTGAGTCTTAAGTGAATTCCGTTTTCCTGCCTGTGTTCATGCTGCAGAAACGTAGAAGCAGTTATAACAGGGAGCTGTGATGCGTAAGTTGTGACATAAGATACTATGGATAAATATGTCATTTGTTGATAAAAAAAAAAAGTTTTAGTATGTCTGATTCTAGTATAAAACTTGTTTAAGTGGGTTCAATTCCTGCCTTGCTCCACTAACTTAAGTCCCAGGCTATACCAAAAGTATAGGCCTCAAAATAGAGCCTTGCCACCCCAAACTCAAGGAGCAGGCTTCTTGCCTGCACAGACCGAACACATAAAAAATTATAAAATTCTTTAAAATCTCAAAATTGAGAGAGCAAGAGAAATTGTTAATCCTCTAGCTGAAAATAACAAATAACAACATTTTTTGTATTTGTGATTTGTGACCATTAGGGGGTGTAGAAGCACTGCAAACCCAGCTACACAACACAGTCCCGGGATCGGTGCATCCAAGTTCTTTCCACATCGCCCACGTAGTCTCATCCACTCTCCTTCCAACTCTGACTACTCATACAGGAACCTCGGCTTCTTTTCGGCCGGACCTGAGAGTACTTCCAGTGCTGCCACATTGCATCCATGAAGTGCTTCTGGGTCAGACCAAAGTTCTTTAAAGTCGGGGTGGTCTGTTTTTGCAGCATCCATGAACCACAACAGGACTATCTCACGGGACTGCAATACCCGGGATTAATAAAGTATCTATCTATCTATCTATCTATCTATCTATCTATCTATCTATCTATCTATCTATCTATCTACCTATCTACCTACCTACCTACCTACCTACCTACCTACCTACCTACCTACCTACCTACCTACCTACCTACCTACCTACCTACCTACCTACCTAAGGCGAAGGCCAGCCCATGCGTGGTGTCCATGACAAAGTTTATTAACTAAAATTCAAAAACAATAACAGAAGTAATGACAGATAAATCAACATTAAGACATACCCAAGTGGGCTACCTAAAATCAAATAAATCAAGTCTGCAATCCAGAAATGAAAGTCCATCAACCAAATAATAATCAGAAAAAGCATCTCTGAAGAAGCAGAATCCAAAGAAGAGTCGAAAACCAAAAGGTTCAACTACCTACTTGGAATGCTGGCTGTTAAATTCGAGTGTAGCATCAGGTGGCCCCGTCCCTCTGGGTTCAACAAACCGAGAACAAGCAACACAATTTACAAAACTGACACACACAGCGATAACGTCTCTCAAAACCTGTGAGTCGAGCAAGACCCCTCGTAACTGCAGAGTCTGAGAAGCGGGTATCATGGGAGCGTGCCAGTCAGGAGAGGTTCAGACACACAAAGGTACCCAATAAAAAATAATAATAATAATTCATTACATTTATTTAGCGCCTTTCTCAGTACTCAAAGCGCTATCCACACAGGGAGGAACCGGGAATGCTAATGAAGGTACAGGTAGGGCAAGAGATATTTTTTAATTTATTCTGTTAACGGCAGTACAGTATGATTGTGTAAGTAAAATATTACATGTTGTACCGTATTCAATAATGTAATTAAAGTATCATAAGGTGGTCAGAATTTCACTTTCAACTGTTCAGTGGGTTAACACAGTTTGACTCCTGTCAGATAGAAGCAATCGCCCAAAAACGAGTCACTTAGTCCAAAATAAAAACTTTGCAGTATAATAAGCACTGGAAAGTACTAGAAGCCGATTGATTTTCTGTGAAATTGCTCCAATAGATTTAGCTCTTGTGGCAGGTGGTCTGCAGCCGCCTCCCTACAATCAAGGCTGGAGTCGGGTGAGGAGGTGGACGAGGTCAGAGGAGGCGGCAAGGAGAGGCCCTGAGTGTTTGTGAAGAGAAAAGGAGACGGCCTGTGAAGAGCCAGGATTGTGAGAGACTGTGGGGGTTTGTTAGTGTGGTGCACATAAGACTTGTTTATTTACAATTAATATATACGTGTGGTGATGGCTTTAAATGTGTCTGCCTGCCTGTGTCCGGGTCGCCTATTTCACACTCTATAGATATTATCTTTCTGTGCTTATTTTTTTCAAAAGATGTTGAAGTAAAAAAATATTTAAAATGCTTTAAAAGTAAAAGCAAAAGTTGCACGCACTGACTAGAAGTGCTGCAACGTTTGCTTACTGATCCATATTACTAACCGAGAATGGTAAACCGGATATGGACACAGGGACATGCCCGTGGACGCAGGAGACATAGTGCGCAGGCGCCACACAAAGCCCCCCCACCCCAGAGTGAAACGGGAGAGAAGTAATATGGAAGCAGGGACATGCCCATGGACGCAGGAGACATAATAAAACAAGAGGAGTCAACGCCCCGCCCCAGAGTGAAACGGGACACACTACGGAGTCCACAAAGGTTCACAGATCAATCCCGACATAGTGCGGAAGCACGTCTGACACCGCGGAAGCAAAACTGTCTCGGCTCCAAAACCACACAGCTCAACAACGAGCCCGCCTGGACAGATACAATGTACATAGAAGACTACAACGCGTGTCTCACACTGCGGAGGCAAAGCAGGCACGGGTTCAAAACGAATGAGCTCGAATGACCGAGATACAAACACGAGCCCGCCTGGATATAATTAATGAACGCAGGTGCCTACAACGCGCGTCTGAAATGCCGCAAACCAGGCAGGCACGGCTCCAAAAAGAATGAGCTCGACTGACCGAGATACAAAGTGAAATGGGAAACACTATGGAGTCCGCAGTGGTCCACAATGCACCGCATAATAGTACGGACGGAGCTCCGTATTAACAGTGGGGGGCCCCAGAGTGACACAGGCGAACGCTTCGTATTAAATGTACGTCATCCTCACACGTCCAAACTATACAGCATAGGTGAATCACATTACAGTGATGCATTATTGACAGTGCAACCACAGACATCGCTCCATATTAACAGTAAGTGCAATTATTCATATTACTAACGGTACACAACGGAGAACTACTGGAGTCACGATCACGTCTCCAAAACTATACAGCGCCACAATACACGTGGGCGCCTACAACGCGCGTCTGAAACCGCGGAAGCTTAACTGTCTCGGCTCCAAAACCATACAGCTCCACTAACGGAGCTGCAGAAACGAGCCCGCATAGACACATACAATGAACATGGACGCCTACAACGCGCGTCTCACACCGCAAAAGCAGGACGACTGCACAGCGGGCACGGGTTCAGAACGCCGGGGGTAGGCGAGCGAAGCGAGCAGGGGGCGGAGCCCCCTTGTATTTCTCTAAAACAGTCTATTTTGGAGACAGGTGTCACAAGAACTATGCAGCCTGACCAGAGTTCTTTTGTTGGCCATACTTGTTGGTCACGGTAGATTCTATTTTTTTGTTTACGTCCTCACAATCGTGTAGCTGTTATAGTTTCAAAGATTCAGATTTATAAATATTGACACATAACTGTCATAGCTGCTTCTCAATAACAGTTGTACCTTAAGCAGCACTTCAAGACATTTACATTTGTTACAAATAATAATACTTTTATTGTGGCTCACCTGTGGCGCAGATGGGGAGAGTGAATATAAGAGCCGTGGAATGGCCAAATGGGGGAGGCGGCTTGATGGCTGAGGTCTCCAGGACTCTAAACAAATCCAAATCATATTATGGGATATCATCTACTGTTAAATTCTGCTCCGTACTTATAAAATTTTTATTTTTATACTGTATTGAGGATTTGTTCTGTTCTGTGTATTGTATTGTATTGACCCCCTTTTTCTTTTTGACACTCACTGCACGCCCAGCCTACCTGGAAAGGGGTCTCTCTTTGAACTGCCTTTCCTGCGGTTTCTTCCATTTTTTTCCCTTCAAGGGTCTTTTTTTGTCGTCTTAGAGAGTCAAGGCTGGGGGTCTGTCAAGAGGCAGGGCCTGTTAAAGTCCATTGCGGCACTTCTTGTGTGATTTTGGGCTACACAAAAATAAATTGTATTGTATAAGAGCGCATTCTTCCATTTTATTCCACGCAATGTGATCTAAAAGTCCATTTGGTGTTAAGAGTGCAGGTCACCAGGTCAGGTGGCGTTTACTGCTTCAAGTACAGCTCAACGTCCGTTATAACAAACTCGGTTTTAACACCTTTTTTATTTTTTTTGATCCTAGCCAATTTCCTGTGGAGCTAATGTTATATAAAAAAAAAAACTCATTACAGAGAAGTCCGTTTTATCTGCAAAATTTATTACAACCCTGCACTCGGGTCCCAATTCAGGTGGATCGCTATCAGTGCATGCTCCTAAGTCATTTTTCATTAAAAAAAAAAATAAGTTGAAGCACATAGTTTTGTTTTATGAAATCCATGAAATTAAATAAATAAAAAAGAAGCCCAGGTGTATTTCTTCTCTACTTTACCATTGCACTGTGCTGAACAGTCAGTTAGATTGCACGTTTTTGTAACTTGGTTTCCTCGATAGTCATGACGCCTTTGCAGCGGAGTGGACCTCGAAGGGTTACAGCAGACGTTGTGGGCGTGTCTAGGCGGCGGGATAACTGTCAATCAAATGCGACTTCGGCTCTAGTCGCGGAGCTGTGGAGGTTTGCCGTTGCTCGACTCTGTCGATGACTTCCAGGTTTCTCGAGTTTTGGCTGAACACGTTGATCAGATTGACGCTTCATTTTTTAGTTCGCCCTTCAACAAAAGCGTCGACTTCTGAGCTTCCCTCGTGTCTATGCTGCTCATCCAGTTTTCAACATGTTTCATAAATTTGTTACAATTTCGCCCCATGAACACTTTTCACATTTTAATATGTCTTTGAATTTTGTGCTCTCACATTTATACAGGCAGTGTTTCTTATTTATGAATGTGACCTTCATTTCCTCAACCTTTTTGTCATGATCCTTTTATGTAAAACTTTTGAAGTTTTTGAAAAAAAATAATGAAGAACAGATGACAGTCAGACGGAGCTGGTCAATCCATTAGGTGACGTCACCTGAGGGGCGCCATTTATGAAAGTTACGGAGCTCACATTATGGACACCAAGTGGTGCCGTTTTATGTAACTCAAGTGCTGCCTGCTTTTGAACACTGAGGGGGGGAACCCCGACCCCACTTTCCTCAGGATCTCGAGGTCTAATAATACTGACTGCATGCTGTGGACGCCGAGGGGTGCCATTTATGTAACTAAAACAAATTATTTTACAGGAAAAGTTGGAACTTCTCACTGCCATTGATGCTAGCAAGAAGTCAAAAAAAAAGATGTCGGCATTGAGTTTGGAATTCCGTAGTCCGCTTTGTCAACAACCATGCCATGTGCAAATTCAAATATTGCAAAATCCCTGTTGTAACATATCATTTTTTTTCAGTCCCAAGCACTTTGTTCTAATGCAGGGGTGGGCAGATTCAGTCCTGGAGGGCCGCAGTGGCTGCAGGTTTTTGTTCCCACCCAATTGCTTAATAAGAAGCCCTTATTGCTCAAGTGACACTTCTGCTTCACTTTAGTTGTCTCGCTCATTAAGATTTTGAACCCTTATTTCTTATTTTAGTCTTAAACAGCTGTAGTCTTGGTTTATAACTGCTCCTTATTAGAAACAAGTAAGCCCGCAATTTGCTAGCGAATCGGAAATCCAAGAATGGCAATCAGTGTCTGTTCCATCCAATATCTGGATGGATGACATATCATGGAAGGTGGGTGCGTCTGGGGAAATGTCATTTAATTAAATAAGCATATCTGTACGGTTTCGTTTTGTGGAGACGTGATTCCGTTACCTTTGTTGACACCGACTGCTGGCAGAGTGGAGCACAGCAAGTTTAGTTTACAGGTTATGGTGTTCGTGTGCCAGCCACTGAGTCTGGGAAGCCGCTGGGTTAGAGTTTGTGACCGTTGTGTGATCTATATTACTGGCACAGTGGATTAGAGCAAGTGTAGCTCACAGGTTGTGTTATTTAGGTGCCACCTACTGACTCTGGGAAGCCTCCGCGTTTTGGGAAGTCGCTGCGTTTGACTGTTGGGCAGGTGCCATGGCGCATTACGTTGTGTTATTTGGGTGCCACGTACTGACTCTGGGAAGCCGCTGCGTTTTGGGAAGTCACTGCGTTTGACTCTGGGGTGGGCGCCGCCGTGTTTTGGGAAGCCGCTGCATTTGACTGTTGGGCAGGTGCCATGGCGCATTACGTTGTGTTATTTGGGTGCCACGTACTGACTCTGGGAAGCCGCTGCGTTTTGGGAAGTCGCTGCGTTTGACTCTGGGGCGGGCGCGGCCGCGTTTTGGGAAGTCGCTGCGTTTGACTCTGGACTCTGGGGCGGGCGCCAAACTGAATGACTGTTATGTGATCTACATTACTGGCACAGTGGATTAGAGCAAGTCTAGTTTACAGGTTTTGTTGTTTGTGCGCCACCTACTGACTCTGGGAATCTGCCGCGTTTTGGGAAGCCGCTGTGTTTGACTGTACAGGTTGTGTTGTTTGGGCGCTCAGAGGTTGTGTTGTTCGGGCGCCACCTATTGACTCTGGGAAGCCGCCGAGTTTTGGAAAGCCGCTGCGTTTGACTCTGGACTCTGGGGCGGGCGCCAAGGCCGCAGTGCGCATGCGCCTCGGTGCGTCCGCCGTGCATATATTAACTGTGGTTTAGTAAGATAGATAAGATGCAAATGACAAAAGAAACCAGCATTTCTCCATTTAGCTTGTTTCCATTGACACCTGTGTGTATTTATCATTTACTATTGGGTTTAATTAAATACTTGGAAGGAAAGTGAAGAGAAAAAAGTGAAGCACTGAGAATATCGTCTGTTTTAGACTTCAGATCATTTGGATGATATCCTTAGAAAGGAAAAAAATGTAGGATATGAGAATGACTTGACATGGCAGAGTTAAAGCACTAGCAAGCCATGAAATTAAATAATTGATGAGGATTGTTTTTTAATTAAGGAACTGGGTTGGAACAAAAAACTTCAACCACTGCGGCCCTCCAGGACTGACTTTGCCCACCCGTGTTCTAACGGAACCCGACTTGTATAATCTTACTATTTGATTTCTTTTTATGTGCTGTTGTTTAATGTGTCGTTGTAAGTAATCACCCGATCAGATTCCTTGTACATAAGAAATATGACAGCCGAGAGAGACCGTTCAGTCTTTGTGTCGCTCGTTTGTTTAGCTAATAGCTGCGCTGTCCCCATAGCTCATCCAGATGCTCCTTAATGGTGGTCAGGTTTCTGCTTCAACTCCATGTCTCAATAGTTTGATCCAAATTCCCACAAGTCTTTGTGTAAATGTAACTGGCTCAGCGTATGCTCCCAGTGTGACTGCATTCCATTCTGTGAGAGACTGGTTTGCAATGCTTTACTAGAGGGAATTCTGCGCTGGACTCATCTTTTTATGTGTGTGTGTGTGTGTGTGTGTGTGTGTGCAAGAGAGGCACAAACGTATTGTGTTTTGTATCATTATGGAGGGGGAGGAGAATTCCTGCCATTTGAAGTGCTTGCATTTTCTCCACATTCCAAACAGAAAGTTCACACCCACAGGTAGGCCTGAGTAAAAATATTGATTTTTCCAATTGATGGTTATTTTTCATTTAAACAATTCGATATCAATTCTTAAAGTCTCAAGATTGATCTTGTGAATTTCTGTCCTGTTCACTTTACTATATGTAGATTTTTGCTTATCTTCGTTTTTGCCGTCTGATCCAGTAAAGAGCACTAGCTAGTGTGCCTGCTAAGGCATTCTACGGAAAAAGTACTTCACTATCTCGTATAAAATGGTGTGTCCTCTTTAACTGAAATCAGCGACTTAGACACTTAAATCAGATGTGTGGACTTACTGTGGAATCAAATGGCGCATGCAGTGCAGAGCTTCGGATGCAGTGGTGTAAAGCCCACCAGACGCCACTGGCCTCTAGAGCAGTGCAGATGTGTCCTCTGGAGTGACGAATCACGTAAAACCGATGGACAGCATTGTGCCAAGTGTAAAGTTGGTGGAGGGGGAGATTATGGTGTGGGGTTGTTGTTCAGGGGTTGGATTTTGGCCCCTTAGTTCCAGTGAAAGGAACTCTTAATGCTTCAGCATACGAAGCCATTTTGGACAATTTCATGCTCCCAACTTTCAAAACGCTCAGAAAACTGTAAGCCTATCCCATTTCTAAGTTGGAATTAGGTCTTTTAACACTAGAATTACCATAGCCTACGAAAAAACTTGTAGATCCGGCCCACCTTAAATCCATTCGCACCTCTCCATCAGTGTCTTTTGTCCTGTAAATGTGCCGATAAAGACAAGCAGCCTGCTATTCCATCCCCCCACAGCCGCAGACCATGCACAAAGTTCTCCCAGCTCATGCCTTGATTATCTGGGAATGAAGTGCTGTTTTAACAATGTGTTTACACAGATTATTGTAGAAACGGAACACACATGAAATGCATTTGTTCCAAATAACGATCTATTATTTCCACTCTAAAACTCCAGCACTTCACTCCCAGATAATCAAGGCATGAACTAGGAGAACTTTGTGCACGGTCTGCAGCGGTGGGGGGATGGAATAGCAGGCTGCTTGCTGCTTGTCTTTATCGGCACATTTACAGGACAAAAGACGCTGACAGAATGGTGCGATGGGATTTAAAGTGGACTGGATCTACGAGTTTTTTCGTAG
Organism: Erpetoichthys calabaricus; assembly: GCF_900747795.2. NCBI lineage: Eukaryota > Metazoa > Chordata > Cladistia > Polypteriformes > Polypteridae > Erpetoichthys > Erpetoichthys calabaricus. The sequence goes on along the minus strand of NC_041402.2, from coordinate 189,551,723 downwards.
GCTGTGGTGATTATAGTGTTAAGTGCCCAAGTACTGAGAGGGACCTATTCTAAACAACAACTGACTCAATTATCACACTGTTACAGCAAGAAAGTTTTATCTCACACTAACTTACAGGGGGAAGAGACTATACCATTGAAATTTATATTCTATTCAAGTTAAGCAAACACTAATGAGTTGAACTCAAAGCTTTAACTTTCTAAGATTGGCTCTTACAGTACCTGTTTTGCTAAACATTTGCTTGCATTGTGCTCGAGAAGATAAAATCACCAAAAAAAAAAAAGGAATACATTAAATATACGTACGTGTTCCAAGAACACATCAAGCACAGGGAATACAAGACATCAAAATAATGCCTGCAAATTTTAAGAAAACTGACAATCGGACAATGCTGGTTGCTCATGACCAATCCAAACTATTATTATTGCCATCACTACCTGGAAACGTGCTTTTGTCTGCCCTGGAGCTCAGCGTCCTTCGTCCCGCCGAAGTCTGCCCAGGTGTATCATGTTCTCAAGAGTAAAAAAAAATAAATAAAATAAAAAGATTAACAAGCTGTGATGTGTGCGTCTCAGCTGAATAGCCACTAGGTGAGAGTCCCTCTGGGCCGATTCTAAGCATTTCTGCTGATGGGTCAGGTCTTCATCAGTTGTGTGCACTCTTCACTCCCTTGGGTTAGATCTTTATGAGTCTCTGACACTGTCTACCATGCATTTTGTGCATTTATTCATGACTTGACCCCCCCTCGGTTTCCTAAGTCTCAAGGATTTGTCATGAGAATTCTCACAGGAGCTGACACCTTCTGCTTGAGTCAGAGCATAGATGATGATGATGACCGCTCCACCCTTTAGCTTCCTGGATCACAGTCATCTGTAAAACACCGTCCTCTGCCCCAAAATGCCTGTCATCACTGCCTAGCCCATACAGACCCCAGGCGCCTGTGCTTCCTTGACTATGGCTTTTCTCAACACCGTAAGGCCTCGTTTTTTCTTTTCTTGAAGCTCACGTCTGTCATTCCTGCTTGCCGCTGTTTCCTTTGTGCTGTCCGTCCGTAAGACTCCATCAGTCGTATCTTGTATTTTAGATCTTCTGTTTCTTATTAATAATCTTTCACATATTTTGCCCCAACTCCATTTTTTACTTCTATTTTCTGTTAGCCTCTTCTAGACAAACGCTTGTAATCATTTCCTTTAAACTTCACACTTAATTGGCGTGATTGATGGTCTATCGCAGTCCAAATAATCCCATTTCAGCTTTCTACTTAATATCTTGTATCCTGTAGAGCAGTATAGATTCCGGGACCCTATTAAAAAAAATTTCGATCGGCAGAACCCCTTTTAAAAAATTTTAAAAAAGGAAATTACAAAATAACCATTTATGTGAAAAATACTGATGTCAAGAAAATATTTATAAACTAGGTGGGCAACCCCCAGTTGCGACCAAAATATTAGTAAAATCTGTAAATGTACAAAAGAAAAATAATTATTTATTGGAGTCAAAATCACGAAATTCTATAAATATGTAAAAGAAAACTTAATTATTATTTAACGGAGTAAAAATCATGAAATGAGAATAAAATATTTACTCTCTTACCGATTGGATTATTCCTGTTAAACTGCTTTGCTCGATGAGTATTTATAAGAGACTAAATAAATTATCCATTCATTTTAACTGACAAACAACACGACTTTCTTGACATCTTAGTTTGTAATTTAAAAACGGAATAAGAATTTGGAAATCTAACAACATCACATTAAAGTTCGATAAATTCTGAAAAGAATGATACCAAACATATATATGTAGGTTTAAAAATAAGCCCGATTTAAAGCGTGACAAAAAACGTGACATTAAAACGTCACATAAAATCGTTGCACAAAATCGTTGCACTTTTAGGCTTAGGATTTCATATAGAGAGTAGATAAATGTATATACAGTATAGTTTTGGATCGATATGGCAATTTTGACTTTGATATCGATACCAATACCAGTACCAAAATGGTTCTAAAGCAAACAACTGGTAACTCCCCCCAATCTCCCTCCCCAGTTTCAAGGGCCAGATTGTGACAATATCACATTCAATATCCCTGGAAAAAAGCGGTCAGTGAAACAGCTTTGAGGTGTGCAATATACACTCATTTGTTTCCATACAGATCAAGCCATTTTAATTGAAGAAGGAAGTGTGGAGTGATGACCCAGTTACTGGCTTAATTCGGAACAATTCACATCAGTTCGATTTAAAAAATGTGATGGTCACGTGACATGAATTAACGAATTGTGATGATTATGAAGGTCACTTTTCCTTCCCTGTTCCTTATTGACGATGTCAGAGAGAGAGAGAGAGAGAGCCTGCTGGAGATCTTTAGAAAAATGATCACCCAACATAAAAATGCAAAAGGGTACAAGGCCCCAGAGTCCTTGGCGTTCCTGCTTTCACGGTTACATCTACTCACTTCACAGATACTTTTATCCAAAGTGTCTTAAAAAAGATGTCAACAGAATCGAGGAAACGTTAGGCTATGGACCGTTTTTGAAACGTGTGTTCCAGGACAAGGTCACAAAAATTGAAAATTGCGATTGAAGAGCTTGAAACCAAGCAGAATGACACAAGACTTGTTACTTTTTTATTAGCTACTTAGAACCTCATATCCAAACTTGATGCTCACCAACCAGGAGAGTCTTCAAGACGTTTCTTAAACACACTGTGGGGAGAGTCAGCAGTTCAGATGGAGGTGGACGGCGGGTTCCACCAGCCTAGGAGCTACACATGGAATAGAGTCTGGGTTGAAATTTGGTGTCACACAGAGATAGCATCACCAGACGCTGTTCACGAGGAGACGTTAATGGGTGAGAAGAAGCATAGGACTTCATGAGTGTCCCTGTATACACAGGTGGTGACCCGCTGACTACTCTGTAGGTGAGAGTCAAGGGTTTGAACTTAATGAGTGCCGCTACAGGGAGCCAGTGTAGTGACATGTGCCCGTCTTGGCTAGACGTGCTGCTGCTTTTTGAACCATCTGAAGTGCCTCCTGCCAGTAAAGAGTTACAGTAGTCCAGACATGACAAGACCAAAACTGGACCTTCAGTTCTGCTGCATAGTCCATCAGATACTCAGATAGGCCTGATCTTCTACCGAGTGAATCTACATGACTTGGGTGATAGTTGAATTGTGGTCAGTGAAGCATATCTGGTCATCGACCATCATCCCAAGGTTGCATACTCACTTGGCAGCTATTAACAATAGTAAGCCAAGCTTTACTGAGATGGGGCATTGAGTAGACAGTGTCTTGAATAAGGGGGAGCTCCATCTTGCCATATGAGCTGAAGATTAGGGTTAATAACTTTGCTCCTCACAGAACTGTCATGGTGTTGAGAAGAAAATTCGTGACGAAAGTCTATGAAGATTGACATGAACTGTTGAAGAGACACATCCAAGGAGCTTACAACTGATCTGGAGTGAGGGTTTCGAACTTATTCCAAACTAAACCGAGAAGGGCCTTGTGGATGATGATCAAGGAGGACCCCTGGACAGACATAAAAAAGCACAACTAATCATTTTCTCAGACTACCAAGAGAAGCCCAACTCCTTCTGGGAAAATGTTCTGGGTTGGTGATGAAACCAAAGAAGAACCCTTCAGCAGTGCAGACCAGGTGATGAAATAAAGCTGATAAGGAAGAGAAGAACCTGCCTACAGTTAAATATGGTGGGGGTTCCATAATGTTGTGGGGCTGCAATGCTGCCTCGATACTCAAGGCCTTGAACATGTTAAGGAAATCATGAAATCAGAGGATTACCAAGGTATTTTAGAGCAGAGTATTCTACCCAGTGTCAGTAAACTAGCTATGAGTCGAAGATCGGGGTCTTTCAACAGGATGACGATGCAAAAAACACATTCAGAAGCACAAATTAATGGTTAAAAAATAAGGCTTATGTTGAACTGGCCAGCAATGAGACCTCCTTTGGAAAGAGCTGACATCTGCCAATGAGGAAATAAATTCAGCAAACAATCGGGAACGAGACAAACTTGTAATGGAAAGGTGGAGGAAAACGGCAAGCAACAAAGGTGCAAAATGCTTATAGATGGCTACAAGAAACATTTGGGGTCTTTCATCCTTACCAAATGTTGTGCAACCAAGTATTAGAGAGACAGAGCTTTTAATACGGCCCCGGTCAGATTTTCATTTTCTTCTAGGATAAAACTACACGCCATATGAACCGTGTAATGGGGATTAAAAATTGGAGATTTGTAATATTTAATCTGAGTGTTTTATTCAGATAAGATGTCGTTTTGTAAGAGAATAAACTGTCTGACCATATTTAACCAAGAGTTTAGAAAAATGATTTGGAGAAAAGCTGACAGGCAGGCAATGACCTCATCCTGTCAGGGATAGCCAATGGAGGTAGGAGGAGATGCAAAGACAAGTGTAAAAATGGTTAGCGAGGAAAGGAAAAGTTGTAGAAGGCATTATGGGCCACTTTTACAAGCAGTTTAGAGAAGGGGTCCATTAGGTCTGTTCTTCTTTTAAACCATCAGTTAAACCAGTGGTTATTAATGTTGTCTTTCTTACTGTCTTCGAAAAGCAGTCCAAGATGACAGTCAGATCCGAGAGGTGGTCTCTCTTGTAGAATTGCTGCCAACTATCATGAGGGGATGGGGGTTCTATCCCTTAAACAACAGTCTTTAGGCAGAACAATGTAGGTTAATAAAACTGCCCGTGGCAATCCATCCATCCATCCATTTTCCAACCCAACCCACCGCAGGCCCGTGGCAACCCATCACGAGACAATTCACAAACCTAACATGACCATTTCCCATTGAGTTCAAGTGAGAAGTTCAGCAAAATGACCCCTTTTATTGGCTAACTAGAAAGATTACAAAATGCAAACTTTCGAGGAAATTCAGGCCTCTTCTTCAGGCAAGACTGATTAAATCTTCCCTGAAGAAGTGGGGCCTGAGTTGCCTTGAAAGCTTGCATATTGTAATCTTTCTAGTTAGCTAATAAAAGTTGCCATTTTGCTTAACTTCTAACACGGTACAACACCCTAGCACCATTGAGTTCAACAATGAGTCTTACCCTGTGCAACCCAAAAGGCAGCAACCCTCCACCCATTTTGGGTCCCAACCCATAGTTTAAGAAACTATGGACTAAACGAACCGAAGTGAATCAATTACATATTTTAACACCGTGTTGAATTGTAGGATGCAAATAAATACGCTGATACAGAGAATTATGGGAAATTTACAAATGTAAACCAAAAGTTAAAAAATTTGTTTAAGCTCAGGCAAACTAACCAGTGTGTACATGCTTATAAGAAGATGTGAAATGGGGGCTTTTGGGAACTTGGTTTTTCAGGTTGTACCTCATAAATAGCTTAAAATAACTTGAGGTTGACTTAAGACAGGGGTGGGCAAAGTCAGTCCTGGAGGTTTTTGTTCCAACCCAGTTACTTAATTAGAAAATGATCCTTGCCAATGATTTAATTTCATGGCATGTTAGCCATGTCCGTTCATTCTCATATCCTAGATTTTTTTTTTTTCCCTTTACTAGGGGCCTTTGCCCCCTGCTCGCTTCACTCGCCAACCCCCAGGCTGGCGCTACACGCTAGCCACTCGCATATGAGGATGCGGATGTACAATTTAAACAGATTGTTATTTTCATGGTAATTGTTACATGTGCATAATAGGCCTAACTATTTTACATCACAGCGAGTAATTAACCATAGTAAAAAATAGTAAAACGTAATAAATTGAAAGTAAATTGTTTCATGTTGCATTAGAGTTATTCATTGCATTATACAATTTTGTTCTGTTTGGATTTGAAATTAACGCGCAAATGCTTTTTAAACTTACACTTTTACTGTAAAACTTTCCATCCATTATCCAACCCGCTATATTCTAACTACAGGGTCACGGGGGTGTGCTGGAGCCAATCCCAGCCAACACAGTGCGCAAAGCAGGAAACAAATCCAGGGCAGGGCGCCAGCCCACCGCACTGTAAAGCTTTAGTAAAAACAATTTTTTAAATTAAATTTTCGTCATTATCGCACTGAATTTTGATTCTGTGTTTGGACTTACATTGTGATAATGCAACGTATAACTGCCCGTGAGTAAATTTCGTTTCTTTCTCTCTAATAAATAAACCAACTTTTTCAAATGTTTGCCTCTGTGATTTGTTAATTGTCTTTGCAAAAAGCTATTCTAACGGGGACCTGTTAACATTTTAATACGAGTGGCATATCAAGATCTCCTTTGGTGTCTAATGTTATCTGTGGGAGAGGTACTACATTACCTTTCTTGGATACATCCTTCTTTCAGCAGTAATTTGGGTGGTGGAAGACCGCATGGTGTTAACGGTTGTAGATATTCTTTGGGATATTGTAAGTTGATATTTTTATCTTCCGCACCATCACCACCAACTGTTTCAGCGTAGTCTATTGATACGCATTTAACCAATTTACCATGTGACCGATCGACAGTTTTCGTGTTAATTCGTTTGACATCATTGTTTCTCGGTGCTAGGATTGCCTGTGTACTCATTTCTTCTTTTGATAACCATTAGGGATGAAATTCTTCAATAAGATTTGGATCTAATAAGTCTTCTTTTATTGGGAACTTAGAGTGAGGAAAATGTAAAAACTTAGAGAACAGGAACTGTGTTTGTCAAAAGCATTCACACCAATGAGAGGTGAGAGGGCCGTGGGCATGGGCCGTTAACCGGAAATGGTTCCAATGGACTTGGAAAATAGTCTCGTCTCACGGTACTTGAAATTATCTGTTTGAAAAAGTCTCGTCTCAGGATTTCCTTTTATAATAGAGAGATACAATAAGAATATCATCCAAGTGATTTGAAGTCAAGAATGGATGAGTACTTCTCAGTCCTTCACTTTTTTTCTCTTTACAGTGGTACCTCTGGTCACGACCGTAATTTGTTCCAAATCTCTGGACACGACCCGAACATAATTTCCCCATAAGATTGTATGTAAATACGATTAATCCGTTCCAGACCGTACGAACTGTATGTTAATATATATGTTTTTTAAGCACAAAAATAGTTAATTATATCATAGAATGCACAGTGTAATAGTAAACTAAATGTAAAAGCCTTGAACAACAGAGAAAACTAACATTGTAAGAGTTGGCACTAGACCTTTACGAACCGCTCGCTGTAAACACTTTTGTTATGAGTTTTAAGCACAGGGTTTCTCTTGTGAAACTTTTCACACCATCCTCTACTGGCTTTAAATTCCTCACCTTCACCACTCGAAGAAGGATTTTTTTTCAGCAAATCGCCATGAATCTTTGCCTTTCGCTCATATGATTGCCTCGCTTACGCTATCCCCTGCAAGTTGCTTCTCGTCCAACTACACTAGCAACAGTTTTCTCACCTCTTCCAGCACTTGAGGCCTCTACTTGGCTAGCATTGTAACTCCTTTTGCAACATCAGCTGCTTTGTTAGGCCCTGTATGTGCAAACAAATGGAGAATGGGAAATCATTGGCGTGTACAAACACGCGTAGGGAAACTGGCCACCAGTGTTTTTGTTCACCACCAGAGCGTGTGGTCATGAACAGATGCAAAATTTTGACAAACATTTTGATCGTAACCTGATTTGTACGTGTTTGGAAACGTTCGTGACCAGAGGTTCTACTGTACTTTCCTTCCAAGTATTTTAAGTAAAACCAAATAGTGCATGATAAATATGCACAGGTGTAAATGGTAACAAGCTAAATGGAGAAATGCTGTTTTCCTTTGTCAGTTGCATCTTATTGCTAATAAGGAGCAATTCAAAACCAAGAATACTACAAATATAAGCAATAAGGGTTCAAAATCTTAACAAGAAAGACAACTGAAATGAAGCAGAAGTGTCACTTGAGCAGTAAGCGCTTCTTATTAAGCATTTGCGTTGAAACAAAAACCTGCAGCCACTGTGGCCCTCCAGGAACGACTTTGCCCACCCCTGACAGAATTTTTACTAATGCCACTTGCAAGAAATAGCCATCGAGCTACGGTATGAAAGAAAATCCTGCTGTTGAGTGACAATTAGATGCTACTAGAGATGCAGACACAACAGCATTTGAGGGAGGCAAACACACGAGAATAATGGAGGGGTGACAATGCAACATTGATGTGTGACAGAGAGGGAGAGGAGGATGTAGGTAGTTCTGAAGTCACATCGTACCATCATGTTGTAAAAGTGCCCCAACAAAGGAGAGAACAGTGTCATGGTGCCGTATACTTTTAAACAACAACAACATTTATTTCTATAGCACATTTTCATACAAAAAGTAGCTCAAAGTGCTTTACATAGTGAAGAAAAGAAAAATAAAAAACAAAGTAAGAAATTAAAATAAGACAACATTAGTTAACATAGAAAAGGAGTAAGGTCCGATGGCCAGGGGGGACAGAAAAAACAAAAACAAAACTCCAGACGGCTGAAGAAAAAAATTAAACCTGTAAGGGTTCCAGGCCACGAGACCACCCAGTCCCCTCTGGGCATTCTACCTAACATAAATGAAATAGTCCTCTTTGTAATTAGGGTTCTCATGGAAGGACTTAATGATGATGGTCATGCAGACTTCTGGCTTTTAATCCATCACTGTTGGAACATCACGGTGCTTTGAGTAGATGGTGCCACCACCAAAAGTACACCGGAAAGGGAAACAGAAGAGAGAGTAGGGGTTAGTACAGATTTTAGTGCCACCATGAATAGTTATTATAATGAATTAGATATACAGAGTATCAGGATTTAAATTACAGTGAAGTTATGAGAAGGCCATGTTACAGTAATGTGTTTTCAGTAGTTTTTTAAAGTGCTCCACTGTATCAGCCTGGCGAATTCCTATTGGCAGGCTATTCCAGATTTTAGGTGCATAACAGCAGAAGGCCGCCTCACCACTTCTTTTAAGTTTTGCTCTTGGAATTCTAAGCAGACACTCATTTGAGGATCTGAGGTTACGATTTGGAATATAAGATGTCAGACATTCCAATATATAAGATGGAGCGAGATTATTTAAGGCTTTATAAACCATAAGCAGAATTTTAAAGTCAATCCTGAATGACACAGGTAACCAGTGTAGTGACATCAAAACTGGAGAAATGTGTTCGGATTTTCTTTTCCTTGTTAGGACTCTAGCAGCTGCATTCTGCACTCGTTGCAAACGATTTATGTCTTTTTTGGGTCGTCCTGAGAGGAGTGCGTTACAGTAATCTAGTCGACTGAAAACAAACGCGTGAACTAATTTCTCTGCATCTTTCAATGATATAAGAGGTCTAACTTCTGCTATGTTTCTTAAGTGAAAAAATGCTGTCCTAGTGATCTGACTAATATGCGATTTAAAATTCAGATTACAGTCAACAGTTACCCCTAAGCTTTTTACCTCCGTCTTGACTTTTAATCCTAATGCATCCAGTTTATTTCTAATAGCCTCATTGTATCCATTATTTCCAATCACTAAGATTTCAGTTCTCTCTTTATTTAGCTTGAGAAAGTTACTATTCATCCATTCGGAAATACAATTCAGACATTGTGTTAGTGAATCAAGAGAATCGGGGTCATCAGGTGCTATTGATAAATACAGCTGTGTGTCATCAGCATAGCTGTGGTAGCTCACATTGTGCCCTGAGATAATCTGACCTAACGAAAGCATGTAGATTGAGAAGAGCAGCGGACCCAGGATAGAGCCTTGTGGAACACCATATAGGATATCATGTGTCTTTGAGTTGTAATTACCACAACTAACAAAGAATTTTCTCCCTGCCAGGTAGAAAGAACGCCTTAGGTGGATTACGAGGAATGAACTCTTTAATATAACCTGGCGAGAGATGTCAGGCTAATTTAAAGTCAAACTCCCTTTCACAGACACTGATTTGATTTGTTCAGGTTGCATCTCTTCTTCTGCTTTTGACTTCTAGTATTAAATGCCCACAAACATAATTTACCAGTAAAGTTTGAATATTGCCCCTCTGTAACTCGCCTTATTTATTGATATCATTTACCCCAGTGCGCTTGATCAAGTGATTCGTTATTTGCTTGTTTGAAGGTTCGGGTTCAGCCCCGTTGGACAATGTCTCTTGTACATTTTCCTCATGTGTGTGCTATGCTCGTTCTGTTAGAATTAGTACACTCTTTACGTGTAGTAGGGTATCTTGGGTTCGATGCACTGCTCACACATGATATTTTATTATTATCTGCTGAACTGTACGTTTTGCAGCTGCGGTCACAATGTGACGTCAGTTCACCAATCCCTCACATGTCAACTTGTTGGAAGCCTGTATGAACATACGGCTCCATAATCGAAATGCACTCTTCCAATTTGTATGACATGTCTTCCCTCCAGCAAGCACACAGATAACAGAACCGACAAAATGTGCACTGGGACTTCCTTCTAGCATCACCTGATTGTGTTTTAGAGCGGGAGGGCTACTCTTTTCATGCTGGCACACAGGCTCAGTTCTGCTCTGAATAGACACACCTTTTACGTGTGCCACAAAGAGGCCCTGCAGATCCCTCTTCCTCAAGCAGCCTTTTGAAACAAGCTACGGCAGCAGACGGGCCCCGTTCTGATTTGCACGCACGACCCATCCTGATCTCTTCTCAAGAACGTAAAAAGCCAGTCAAGCTGCAGCTGAGCCGCCAGAGTTAACTGGAGACGTTGTAACATGGAGCGCTTCAAAAGCCGGCATGTCACTCTCCCTTATTTTAACTACGTTTGAGCACTTGTCTCTGAAATGAACACGGCTGATAAAAGTTGAAAACTGTCTCAGCCTATTTGGGTGACGGCGCTCTGTCTCAGTATCCGTTTCTCCAGCACAGGAATGTCTGACTGAGTTTTGAGCCGCCTTGTTGAGGGAGAGATTTATATTCCCTGCTCTGACGTTGGCCGCTTTTAGGCGATGTGCTCGCTGCTTGACAGTTGCCGTGATAGTTTGCTTCCAGTAAAGTTGGACTCTGGGTGTCTGGAAGCTGTCAGAAGTGAAGGCTTCTAAAGGTCATGACAGATCAAGGAAGATAAATGGTGAGAAGGGAGGACGGCTGTTAGGGAAAGTAAATGGTTCAAGATGTTTTGAAAAATGCGAACAGAAACCCAACGTGATCTGACCATCGTCTCGCGTTCCTAGTGCATTAGTTCCAATTGTCCCAGCCAGAAGATCACTTTTGCAGATAAGTTCAGCCCTTCACTAATCCCTCCTGAGACCTGCAAGAGCAGATCCATAGTCTGCTGCAGCCGGGCTGCACGCCATTTAGAAACAGAGCTTAATGTCCTAATTGAAGTAAATTGTTAAAAATGGCACTGGAATTAATACAAGGCGGCTATTTAATAAACCCTGTTAACTCAGTTGCGGAAAATTAATGGGGGAATTAACGGTATTGCTTATTGGAAACGTGTCATTTCTCGTTAAAGGTGGAACAACTTACTTACTTGACCCGCTTATTGTATGCAGCGGGGTGGAGGAGGACGACAGGGACCCGCCTGGCTGCTGCTGGGGAGGAGTGAAAGCTGCAGAGCTTACGTCCTACCACGGCAGCAGAATAGCCGCGTCTTCAGAGCGTCCATGTTCTAAAACCCTGTGCGGTAAACAAGTAGCGTTCTTAAGGTGGCATTTTTGTTTTTCTCCTTCAGGGATGTCAGTCCCCCACAAAATATTTTGGGGACACACCTTCATATTGGGGTGCAGTTGAGTCAGTGATGAGAAAAGCAAGTTTTTGCTGGGGGGAAATTTGGCATTTTACAGTAGCACTAATATATAAATAGGAAGAAAATATATATAAAAACACACCAGAATGACCAAACAGCAAGAAAATTCAAAAGAAAGAAAAGTTCTGTCATGGCTGTCGCAGTCCCAGTGAGGCGCTATACAGATGTATTGGCTGTGGTATTACGGAGCCCCAATCTCTCTTCATGGTACACTTCTACTCAACGAGTCGCCATCCGACTGTCCTCAGTGTTATGGTGTCAGGAAGGAAGTTCAGCCATGTTCATAACGGCACTCAGATTTATTTTCATTCTCTCCTCTTCTGCAATCTCCTGGGGGTCCGGAGTGTGTCCCACGACTGAACCTACTTTTTTTTTTTTTTTTTTTTTTTTTTAATTAGCTTGTTGATTCAGTGGACTCTCTTGAAGTGTTGTTACCGGCCCACCACACCACACTGACCATCACACATCTGTGAAGGATGGTCCCTTCCTGCATTATAGGAGCACAGCCTGCTAAGGGAGAAGAGCGCTTGATCAAGTGATTCGTTATTTGCTTGTTTGAAGGTTTGGGTTCAGCCTCGTTGGACAATGTCTCTTGTACATTTTCCTCATGTGTGTGCTGTGCTCATTCTGTTAGAATTAGTACACTCTTTACGTGTAGTAGGGTATCTTGGGTTCGATGCACTGCTCACACGTGATGTTTTTGTATTATCTGCTGAACTGTACGTTTTGCAGCTGCGGTCACAATGTGACGTCAGTTCACCAATCCCTCACATGTCAGCTTGTTGGAAGCCTGTATGTACATACGGCTCCATAATTGAAATACACTCTTCCAATTTATATGACATGTCTTCCCTCCAGCAAGCACACAGATGGAAGGATGTGAAGGATGGTCCCTTCCTGCATTATAGGAGCACAGCCTGCTAAGGGAGAAGAGGCTGCTCTGCCCTTACCTGTATAGTTCCTTTGTGTTCTGAGACCAGTCCAATCTGTCAGTAATGTGGACCCCCAAGTACTTGAAGGAGTGCACCACCTCTGCATTCACTCCCCAGACACTGAGTCTCTCTGGTGAGGTGAAAGTCAATAAGCAGTTCCTTGGTTTCATTGATGTTGAGTTGCAGACAATTCTCAAAGTTCTCTCCCCTTGTCTCATCCCCCTTATCAATACCCACTCCCCATAAACGCAGAATCCTCTGAAAACTTCTACAAGTGATAAGGTGTTGTATTTATAGTTGGAGGTGTACAGAGTGAAGAGAGAAGCAGACAGGCCTGTTCCTTGTGGCGCTCCAGTGTTGCTCACACAGTCCTTGAGTCTCACAAACTGCGGTCTGCCCGACGGACAGTCCGTCATCAGGACACCACGGGCTCACCCACCTGCACAGGTGAATACCTCACAGGTGACGCAGTGGTAGTGCTGCTGCTTTGCAGTAAGGAGACCGTGGAAGATTGTGGGTTCGCTTCCCGATTCTCTCCCTGTGTGGATAGCACTTTGAGTACTGAGAAAACCGCTATATAAATTGTGGGAATATCCCGAAAAACAAGTCAAAAAAACAAGAAAAAGTTTTGGGGACCGTCCCCTTATATTGCCCTAAGACAATCTATATTACTAAACCACGGTTTTAATTTATGCACGGACGCATCGAAACGCATGCGCACTGCGCCGCGGCGCCCCAGAGTCAAACGCAGTGGCCTCCCAGAGTCAGTAGAATGTATGTGCCAGCGGTCTGTGTGGCATGTTTGAATCACATAACGGACTGCATGAAGAAAGACAATAACAGAAGCGCGTTGAAATGTACTGTCCCAGGACGCACCCACCCTCCATGATATTTCATTATTCAGCGGCTTCCCACCGAGGCGCATACGTACTCAAACGCAGCGGATTCCCAGAGTCAGTAGGTGGCGCTCAAACACCACAACCCACAGTCAAACGCAGCGGCCTCCCAGAGTCAGTAGTATGTATGTGCCAGCAGTCTGTGTGGCATGTTTGAATCACATAACGGACTTTACCATGCCTACAACCTGTGAACTAAACCTGAGGTAAAGCGTGCACGCCAGGCTCTACAGCCGCCCGAACGCGACCGCCCACACCACCGCATATACGACGACACAGCCATAAAAAAACAAACGAGACTGCATGAGGAAAGACAATAACAGAAGCGCGTTGAAATGAACTGTCCCAGGACGCACCCACCCTCCATGATATTTCATCACGCAGCGGCTTCCCACCGAGGTGCATACGCACTGCGCCATGGCGCACGCCCCAGAGTCAAACGCAGCGGCTTTCCGGAGTCAGTAGATGGCGCCCACACAACACAACCTGTACACTACACTTGCTCTAATCCACTGTGCCAGTAATATATGATATGTCGTACATCCAAATATCGGACGGAACAGAAACTGATTGCCATTCTTGGATTTACGATTCTCTAGAGAATCGCGGGCTTACTTGTATATATGAAAAAACAGATCAAAAGACTTTAAATTTGCAAAGCACAATTGACAGTTTACTTTGAGAATTGGATCATTTTTATACAAAAAGAATTAGGGGAAAAGGAAGTGGTTGGCAGGAAGTGACGTTAGAAGCAGGAACCGGAAGTAACGTCATCTTAGTGAGTCGGAAGTGTTGTGATCTTGAAGAGCCGGAAGTGATGTCATTGACGATGGCCGGAAGTGACGTAGTGGCGGCCATTTTGATGCCCGGAAGCGGAGGCACTTATTTTTCTTCTGGTTTTCTGTGGAAAGAAGAGATCTAAGTAAGTACCACGTGACACCCATATCTCGCGATAGTTCACTCACCTTTAGGCTCTTTGACTGCCTCCTAATCGCACGTGTGTGACAAAATGTAATGAATTATTATTACAGTTGAGCCTTGATATACGACCGGCCTGACATGCGAACAACTTGCTTTACGACCAAAATTTTTGTTTTGAATTACGACCAACATCTTGCGTTACGACCTGAATGCGGTCACGTGTATCCGTTTGTGCGATTGTAAACAAACAACCAAGAGAATTCGTAAGCGTCAGTTGGAGCCCAGATACATGTGTTTGTGGACGTAATTTTGGTCAGTGCAGTGATTTATATAATTTATTTCAACAATTGCTAAGGAAGGAAGCGAAGGTAACGAAGGTAAAGAAAGCGATCACAATTGAAACGAAGAAGGAAATTGTGCGGAAATATACGAGTGGCGTTCGTGTGACCGATCTCGCTAATATGTACAGCATGTCAAAATCCACCATCTCAACAATTTTACAAAGAAAAGATTTGTATAAGGGGGCTCCTTCCAAACAATAACCACCTTCCATTTCATTCTCCTCCTCCTCCCTTCCTACAGCCCAAAGATGTCAAATTAAATGGTGAGTACAGTATGAAATTGTTGTTTCTGGTAGGCTAGGCACTTTTTATAACTTTTTGGTTAGTACATTAGAAAAAGTATTGGTGTTTTGGTAAATTATGTACATTATACAACCCTTTTTTATTATGAAAAGGTTAAGTAAGTGTTGCTGTGGGCGGTTCGGAACGCATTAAGGGCATTTCCATTATTTCTTATGGGAAAAATAGTCTTGACTTACAACCAACTTGAGTTACAACCAGCCCTCGCGAATGAATTGAGTTCGTAAGTCAAGGGTCCACTGTATTATTATTATGATGTTGAATCGGCTTAGAGAAGGGACCGCTCCTCCACGACGTACTCACGAACGCTTTCATCATGTGTCTGGGTAGGACTATGAAGAGATCTACGTCATAAATTAATTTTCATTTTTATTTCTTAACTCTTTCCTGTCCTATCTTAAAGCGTAGGTTTGGTGTATTTAAAGTTAAATTGTATAACTAACAAAAAGATGGTGGTGTTTTCCCCAGTGGTTTGTAATTGCAGCTAATGGAGCTTCAGAAGAAATTAGATCAACAACAACAGTTTTATTCTATAGCACATATTCATACACAGGATGGAGCTCAAAGTGCCTTACAAAATGTCAAAGAAATGGTTACATGCAAAGGAAGACAAGTTAAATTTAGATAAGAATAAAGGATAAATACTATACAAAATGTATATAATAAATTAGCTGTCTCCCGCGGCTGCACCTACATTGTAGTGATGCAGGACAAACTTAAAAAAAAATCAATAGACGTTGTCACTGTATCTGATCGTGTTCAGCTCTGTCGGATGAGCGTCCCCCACGTGGGGAGAAAAAGCACGTGGCTGTGATATGTCTGGCAATCAGCAGGTACCCTCTAAAACACGTAGCTATGATCTCTCTCTCAAAAACGTCAAACATTACTCCTTAACAATCTCTAGATGATAATGTCTGCTGAACAAACAGGTATCGCTAGCTAAACGGAGGCAAAGTGCACTCCAACACATGGTGAGAGGTAGAGCGACTAGAACAGAGACTGGCACATGAGTGAGGAGTGCCCTGCCCGGCTCCCCACTCCTGACGTCACGCTTCTCCCTCCCCTTGGCCCGCAGCATCTGTCTCGGATTAGCGCAAATAAATCGCTCCTGCAAGCAAACTACGATACTTAGCGTGATGAGAGAAGTCACAAAATCAACCAGAATCTTCAAGCAAATTCTAGAAAAAAAAAACCCGATCTAAATCCATGAAGTAGTTCTCTCGTGAAAAGACAGACAGACACTGAGACAGAGATACAGAGATAGATAATGCACACTTACATAAGAAAGATAATTCACAGTTACATAAGAGACATATACTAGAATTGTTTTTTTAAAATTTCTAAATGACGGGCGGTTGATAATGTCAGATAGCCAGGGTAGACAGAATAAAAATCTCCTGTTTAAGCTGGAGACGAGAAAAAAAAAAAAAAAAAACTCTTACCAACATGCAACATGTCGCCACTCTTGGTTACCTCGAAACTTTTATCTTCCTTACCCGAGTATGTTCAGAACACATATGTCATAAATTCATACAACAGAAATTAGAGGCTAACTAGGGGATTTGCCCCCTGCTCACTTCGCTCGCCAACCCCCATGGCCTGCACTACGCACCAGCCACTTCACGTCTCCGCTGCTCGCGTTGTGAAGAGGGGGACTGAACGCACCCCAAGGAGACGCGGTCACTCCTCCGAAACCCCCTCTTAAATGCTGATACAATGGGAAACAAATACAAAAAAAAAAATTCTTTTTTTTACCTCCTCTTTGCTCGATCAGCTGCTGACTCGCTTCTGCTGCCATGCCATGTGATCTGCATCTCACGCTGCGCTTCGAACATTTAAAAGCCTGTACAGCAGCTTTCTTTGTCACCTGGCGTGGTTAAATTTCTTGGCGCAAAGTCTCATCTCGTGGGACGTGAGTTCTTGATATTTTAGTTTATAATTTAAAAACAGAATAAGAATCTGAAAACCTAACAACATCACATTAAAGTTCGATAAATTCTGAAAAGAATGATACCAAACATATATGTGTGTGTAGGTTTTAAAATAAGGCTGATTTAAAGCGTGACAAAAAATGTCACATAAAAACGTTGCACTTTTAGGCTTACAATTTTATATATAGAGAGAGTAGTAAAGGACTATTAGTAATGTAGATTTATATGCCGCCATCTAGGTGGGGCGAGATGTGTGAGTGGCAGCCATCTAGGCGGGGAGAGGTGTTTGAGTGGCAGCCATCTAGGCATGGCGAGATTTGTGAGTGGCAGTCGTCCAGATAGGGTGAGGTTTGTGAGTGGCAGCCATCCAGATAGGGCGAGATTTGGGAGTGGCAGCCGTCCAGATAGGGCGAGATGCGTGACTGGCAGCCATCTAGGCGGGGCGTGATATGTGAGTGGCAGCCGTCCAAATAGGGCGAGATTTGTGAGTGGCAGCCATCCAAATAGGGCGAGATTTGTGAGTGGCAGCCGTCCAGATAAGGCAAGATGCGTGACTGGCAGCCATCCAGATAGGGCGAGATTTGGGAGTGGCAGCCGTCCAGATAGGGCGAGATGCGTGACTGGCAGCCATCTAGGTGGGGCGAGATATGTGAGTGGCAGCTGTCCAAATAGGGCGAGATTTGGGAGTGGCAGCCGTCCAGATAGGGCGAGATGCTTGACTGGCAGCCATCTAGGCGGGGTGAGATGTGTGACTGGCAGCCATCTAGGCGGGGCGAGATTTGTGAGTGGCAGCCGTCCAGATAGGGCGAGATGCGTGACTGGCAGCCATCTAGGCGGGGTGAGATATGTGAGTGGCAGCCGTCCAAATAGGGCGAGATTTGGGAGTGGCAGCCGTCCAGATAGGGCGAGATGCGTGACTGGCAGCCATCTAGGCGGGGTGAGATATGTGAGTGGCAGCCGTCCAAATAGGGCGAGATTTGGGAGTGGCAGCCGTCCAGATAGGGCGAGATGCGTGACTGGCAGCCATCTAGGCGGGGCGAGATATGTGAGTGGCAGCCATCCAAATAGGGCGAGATTTGTGAGTGGCAGCCGTCCAGATAGAGCGAGATGCATGACTGGCAGCTATCTAGGTGGGGTGAAATGTGTGAGTGGCAGCCGTCCAAATAGGGCGAGATTTGGGAGTGGCAGCCGTCCAGATAGGGCGAGATGCGTGACTGGCAGCCATCTAGGCGGGGCGAGATATGTGAGTGGCAGCCATCCAAATAGGGCGAGATTTGTGAGTGGCAGCCGTCCAGATAGAGCGAGATGCATGACTGGCAGCCATCTAGGTGGGGTGAAATGTGTGAGTGGCAGCCGTCTAGGCGGTGCGAGATATCCGAGTGTTAGCAGGCTTGACGAGACTAGATAGGTTTATAGGGTCATTATTGTCATGCATGCAGAGTACAGTGAACTTCTTGTTTGCATACACTTAAAATGCAACGCTTGCGTAGCCTCTTCCTCACTAGCTTTCATCACACGGCCAGAGCACACGTGTTAAACACAAAACTTTTTTTTTTTCTTCTAGGAGAGTCAGGAATAAGCTTCAGTAGTAACGTTTTTTTTTTTTTTTTTTTTTTTATTATAACACACATATTTTTACTCCAAAAAAAATAAGTATTGCGTTAGGTTAACTCGTTATTTTAAAAAATAAATGTGTCTACGTAATGCACGTTATTCTTAACACCGTTCACCAATACCAGTTGCACATTGCAAAAAAAAAAAAAATCTGAAGGTGAACACACACAGCTGTTTTTCTTGCCTTTGAAAGGAATCCGCTGGCCGCCTTTTGAAGGACGGTTCATTATGCTCCCTCTCGTTTGCTTAAAAGGAAGTCCATCCAGAATTTGATTGATGCGTTTGCCATCTTTGACAGCGGAGCACGTCTGAAAACCTGACCCCGCTGGCCTTTCCTCACTGCTCTTTTTAACGCTCACGTTTCCCCTTTTCATCCTGTATGTTCTCGTGCTTTGAACTCCGCCTGGAGTAATTGGCATGTTTGCTGTGTAAGTAACACGCACAAGTGAATACAGGAGGAAGATGAGGGCGGCACGTCTCACCCTGCCGTAACCGTCGGGATGTCTCTTGAAGTGAATGCGGAGTTGTGTTATCTGCCAGGGAGCACACATGATTCAGGCTTTGCAGTAATTCCTAGTGTGTGTAAAATCGAGTCTGCGGGGGATCACGGTGGGCCAGCTGTTTGGAATGGTGGGGGTGGGGGCACTAAGAAGCATCAGCCTCAAGCCAGTAAGAAGCTCATTACGTGGCACAGTGTGTTACCGTTATTAGCACTTGTGCAGTTGTATCCGACTGTAGTGTACAAAGAACAAAATACCTGAAGTTAATTTTCGGATATATAACAAGCAGATTTGAATATTTTCAGTTGAGTGTGCAGCTAATATTTGACGTCCAAAAGATTTGTGCCTGAGTTGCATCCCACCCACCTAAACCCAAATACTGGCAGCAGCGTGAAGGATGGTTGGAGGATTTTTTATTTTTTTCTTAAAGCGCATTTCCTTGTGTCACACTGCAGAGCATGTCACCTCTGAGGGGAGGCCACTGTGTGAAATGTGCAGCGACAGGCCTTGCCCACCCTTGAAGCCCCGATGATGCAGACAAACTCCGACTCCCCACTCGCGTAGCCAGTTCAACCCCAGTTTGTCTGGAAAGCCGACATCTCAGATTGGATGAGGATATTTCTAAAGGCTGGAAGTCCCTTTCAGTTGTCACAACATTTAGTTTAATTCCTCCTAAGGCATACGGTCAAGTGACATCATCGGCTCTCCACATGTCACAAATGTGATGTTATGTGTTTGAGGCCGGAGCCGACTTAATCCATTTGGACTGCTGGACAGCAAGGATGCGCATCGCGGGTCAGGTTCAAT
Source organism: Erpetoichthys calabaricus (assembly GCF_900747795.2). Classification (NCBI taxonomy): domain Eukaryota; kingdom Metazoa; phylum Chordata; class Cladistia; order Polypteriformes; family Polypteridae; genus Erpetoichthys; species Erpetoichthys calabaricus. The sequence continues at coordinate 189,531,787 of NC_041402.2, read as the reverse complement.
TTCTTATGTGCTAGGATTTGATTTGCCGCCATCACTAATCACACACGTCCTGATGTAACCGCTTGGGTTCGGGTCTCTTTCTGTCCAGTCTTTTAAATGCAGACTTTGTTCCTTTACACAACCTTGACTAGAAAATGACGATTAAAAAAAGAAATACAGGATGATATTTTTATTTTTTTTCTTCTTTTTTTCCATATATTGCTCCACAAGTAATCTGTGACAATGGTATCATAATATAGTCTAGGTGAGTTTTATGTCGCATTGTGCAACTTCTTGTCATTGGGTGTGTTAGATTTGCCAATTTTTCCTCCGCATACAAATGATTTTAATTGCCAATTCCAAATTGGCCCTGTGTACTTGTAGGTTGTGGGGTAGATGAGTGGACCCTTCGATGGCCTGGAATCCCATCCAGTGTTGTCGTACTTCTGAACTGAGTGTGCTGGCTCTGAGAATGTTATGTTCTGTTGTGTTTGTCTAATCTGTTTATATGTGTTTTTTAAAAAATAAAAGGAGTATTGTTACCAGGAGGGGGCGTTGCGTCATCCCAAACCTCAGACACCACCACCTAAACAGAAGTCCTGGGTTCAAATAAGTGATTTATTAACCATAATACCTTTACACTGCCTCGTTCGATACACACAATTCCTCTGTTCCTCCAGGAGAGCTTTGTCCTCCTTCCTCCCAACCCCATCTCGCCAGGATGTGACAAGATGGTTCCTCTTATCTTGGACCCAGGAGTACTTCTGGTGCCAGTGCATAGCCAGACGGAAGTACTTCCAGGTCAATTGGAAGTGCACAGCTCCTAGCAGAACCCAGAGACCCCAACAGGGCTGCTATACGTTACTACAAGGAGGAGGAGACTTTGTGCCAGCAAAGCAGCAGCTCCAGATGCAGTATCGCCACGACTGCTGAAGGTCTGTGCATCGGAGCTGGGGGGTCCTCTACAGCGCATCTTCAACCTGAGCCTGGAACAGGGGAGAGTCCCGAGGCTTTGGAAAACACCTTGCATCACCCCTGTCCCAAAGGTATCACGTCCTAGTGAGCTGAATGACTTCCGGCCTGTTGCTCTGACATCACATGTGATGAAGACCATGGAGAGGCTGCTGCTTCACCACCTGAGGCCACAGGTTCAACATGCCCTCGACCCTCTGCAGTTTTCATATCAGGAGGAGGTGGGAACAGAGAATGCCATCATCTACATGCTACACCGATCCCTCTCCCACTTGGACAGAGGCAGTGGTGCCGTACAAATTATGTTTCTAGACTTCTCTAGCGCCTTCAACACCATGTAACCTCTGCTCCTTAGGGACAAGCTGACAGAGATGGGAGTAGATTCATACCTGGTGGCATGGATCGTGGACTATCTTACAGACAGACCTCAGTATGTGCGTCTTGGGAACTGCACGTCTGACATTGTGGTCAGCAACACAGGAGCGTCGCAGGGGACTGTACTTTCTCCTGTCCTGTTCAGCCTATATACATCGGACTTCCAATACAACTTGGAGTTCTGCCACGTGCAAAAGTTCACTGACGACACTGCTATCGTGGGCTGCATCAGGAGTGGGCAGGAGGAGGAGTATAGGAACCTAATCAAGGACTTTGTTAAATGGTGCGACTCAAACCACCTACACCTGAACACCAGCAAAACCAAGGAGCTGGTGGTGGATTTTAGGAGGACCAGGACCCTCATGGACCCCGTGATCATCAGAGGTGACTGTGTGCAGAGGGTGCAGACCTATAAATACCTGGGAGTGCAGCTGGATGATAAATTGGACTGGATTGCCAATACTGATGCTCTGTGTAAGAAAGGACAGAGCCGGTTATACTTCCTTAGAAGGCTGGTGTCCTTCAACATCTGCAATAAGATGCTGCAGATGTTCTACCAGACGGTTGTGGCGAGCGCCCTCTTCTACACGGTGGTGTGCTAGGGAGGCAGCATAAAGAAGAGGGACGCCTCGTGCCTGGACAAACTGGTGAGGAAGGCAGGCTCTATTGTTGGCATGGAGCTGGACAGTTTGACATCTGTGGCAGAGCAACGGGCGCTGAGCAGACTCCTGTCAATCATGGAGAATCCACCGCATCCACTGAACAGGATCATCTCCAGACAGAGGAGCAGCTTCAGCGACAGACTGCTGTCACCGTCCTGCTCCACTGACAGACTGAGGAGATCGTTCCTCCACCACACTATGCGACTCTTCAATTCCACCCGAGGGGTTAAACATTAACATTATATTAAGTTATTGTCTGTTTTTTCCTGCATTGTTATCAATCTTTAATTTAATATTGTTATTATCAGTATGCTGCTGCTGGAGTATGTGAATTTCCCCTTGGGATTAATAAAGTATCTATCTATCTATCTATCTATCTATCATCTATCTACTGTACAACTCCCAGCATGCTCTGTGGGTGTCCATTGGTGTACCTGCCACCGAGCAGCTCATGGGGGCTTGTAGTTTGAATAATCCCTCCCCTGTCCTTCTTTCAGGCTGGCCTCCCAACCAGGTAATGTTCCTCCATCTAAACCTGCCTTGATGCCAGGATATCCATTCTTCAGTGGCATCCAATGCCTGGATCCTAGATAGATAGATAGATAGATAGATAGAGAGATAGATAGATAGAGAGATAGATAGATAGAGAGATAGATAGATAGATAGATACTTTATTAATCCCAATGGGAAATTGTGTAGGCAGGAAGCTTCCTGCATCTTTCCATGTCCATTTGCCATAAGAACATGGGAAGGTAGTCCATTCTGGCAGGGATGCCATCCATCACAGTAACAGTTCCATATTGCAAATAAAATTTGAATAAGAATGCACAAAGCTGTTTTATTTTTCTTTGAACGGAATCCATGTGCCAACTTTTGAAGTGAGGTTCATTATGCTCTCTTGTAGCGTTGGACTGGTACTAAAATCTTAACTTGGGTATCAATATCAGCTTTCGCACCTCAGTATCAGGCAAATAACGTGAAACTCCAATCCCCTGCAAGTCTCACAGCCACTTTGATCCTCTGCCGCACCATCGCACACCTCCATGCCTTATCATGCCCCCTGATCAATGCAATGAATTGTACTACCCATTGGATTTTCCAGCACGTTTACAGTGTTCAAAGAGCGCTGCTTTTGTTTGTCCCTCCATGGTGAATTGATCCATTTCTTCTTAATTGGACTCCTGTCTTAATTAAGCAAACCGTTATTTCTGTGTTCTTTTTTGCAATCACCCTAAACTCACAAACTGTTTATTGTCCTGTCAGGTAAACTTTTTGAGTAGACGCGCATAAGAAAACAACAAAATGATAAACCAGGAGATCACAACACCCCTAGAAACGCGGGGAATTGGATCCATAGAACGGTAACTCAAAATGGTGGAGATAAGGACCTAAAATGGCATCCAAGACATTGCAAAAACACAACAGATAAACCATAAACAAATTCTGTGCAAAAATTGACAGAAACAGACTCCTTGAACTCAAAAAACCCAGAATTCAAGTGCTAGGCGATCCGGGGATAAATGAAAATGTAAAGGCAATTTGCGGATTACACAGTAACTGCAATCATCAGAAGCTGACGCAATACAATACATTCACGGTGGCTTATGGGTAGTTCAGACATGCACAGCGTTCTGCCGTTAGTCTGGTTGAAACCAAGGTCAAATGAACATGGACGCTCCGCTGCGGGATCACCCCATTGTTGAACAACTTAAGAAGAAAATTAACTTTGTCAATATAAGAAAAAAAAATTTGCCCATGAGCGTCAGCAGGCTTTGCACCGTAGGAACTAAGTTACCCAAACTATTCAATAGATAGCTAGATAGATACTTTATTAACCCCCAAGGGGAAATTCCCATACTCCAGCAGCAGCATACTGACAAAAAACAATATTAAATTAAAGAGTGATAAAAACACAAGTGCAAGTTAAAAAGTGCAAGGTGGAGACTGCAAGGCAGGTATACAGACAGACACTAACTTTGTATAATATTAACGTTTACCCCCCCGGGTGGAATTGAAGAGCCACATAGTGTGGCAGAGGAACGATCTCCTCAGTCTGTCAGTGGAGCAGGACGGTGACAGCAGTCTGTCGCTGTAGCTGCTCCTCTGTCTGGAGATGATCCTGTTCAGTGGATGCAGTGGATTCTCCATGATTGACAGGAGTCTGCTCAGCGCCCGTCGCTCCGCCACAGATGTCAAACTGTCCAGCTCCATGCCTACAATAGAGCCTGCCTTCCTCACCAGTTTGTCCAGGCGTGAGGTGTCCTTCTTCTTAATGCTGCCTCCCCAGCACACCACCGCGTAGAAGAGGGCGCGCGCCACAACCGTCTGATAGAAGATCTGCAGCGTCTTATTGCAGATGTTGAAGGACGCCTGCCTTCTAAGGAAGTATAGCTGGCTCTGTCCTCTCTTGCACAGATCATCAGTATTGGCAGTCCAGTCCAGTTTATCATCCAGCTGTACCCCCAGGTATTTATAGGTCTGCACTCTCTGTACACAGTCACCTCTGATGATCACGGGGTCCATGAGGGGTCTGGTCCTCCTAAAATCCACCATCAGCTCCTTGGTTTTGCTGGTGTTCAGTTGTAGGTGGTTTGAGTCGCAAAATTTAACAAAGTCCTTGATGAGGTTCCTATACTCTTCCTCCTGCCCACTCCTGATGCAGCCCACGATAGCAGTGTCGTCAGCAAACTTTTGCACGTGGCAGGACTCCAAGTTGTATTGGAAGTCTGATGTTTATAGGCTGAACAGGACCGGAGAAAGTACAGTCCCCTGCGGTGCTCCTGTGTTGCTGACCACAATGTCAGACTTGCAGTTCCCGAGACGCACATACTGAGGTCTGTCTGTAAGATAGTCCACGATCCATGCCACCAGGTACGAATCTACTCCCATCTCTGTCAACTTGTCCCTAAGGAGCAGAGGTTGGATGGTGTTGCAGGCGCTAGAGAAGTCTAGAAACATAATTCTTACTGCACCACTGCCTCTGTCCAAGTGGGAGAGGGATCGGTGTAGCATGTAGATGATGGCATCCTCCGCTCACACCTTCTCCTGGTATGCAGAGGGTCGAGGGTGTGGCGAACCTGTGGCCTCAGGTGGTGAAGCATTTCACTAAATAACATTTCACATAAATAACAATTCACAAATTATTTACCGCTCTGATGCTCTTCTTTCTAATCATAAAATCGGTCATTACGATAGCAATTGATGAGAAGAATTCCTAATTAATTGCAGAATTCCAGTGTTTAGCGATACTCTAGAGCGCCTCTTTCTCTTGCATGATTTGGCTCAGAAACTGCTCAGCACATCGTCATCTCATAACAGGCTTCACTTTCGAGTTTGGTATTTTTCTGTCCAGCTGTTTTAGCTCCAGACCATCCTCAAGAAACTGTGACACACAGACAGACACACACCCATCATCGTGATATCGATGTTTTCAGTATTGGGGACCCTAAAATGTCGAGATCTACCTAAAACCGGAGATTGAAATTTGTCACAAATCAAAAGTTATCGCTCCTCCTCCATAGATGATAGGTTATGATGGGGGAGGGCGCAAAGCAAAAAACAATACGAAATTCCGTTGGATATTTTCTTCATGATTAGATAGATAGATACTTTATTAATCCCAAGGGGAAATTCCCATACTCCAGCAGCAGCATACTGATAATAACAATATTAAATTAAAGAGTGATAACAATGCAGGTATACAGACAGACAATAACTTTGTATAATGTTAACGTTTAACCCCCCAAGTGTAATTGAAGTTTTGCATAGTGTGGTGGAGGAACGATCTCCTCAGTCTGTCAGTGGAGCAGGACGGTGACAGCAGTCTGTCGCTGAAGCTGCTCCTCTGTCTGGAGATGATCCTGTTCAGTGGATGCAGTGGATTCTCCCTGATTGAAAGGAGTCTGCTCAGCGCCAGTCGCTCTGCCACAGATGTCAAACTGTCCAGCTCCATGCCTACAATAGAGCCTGCCTTCCTCACCAGTTTGTCCAGGCGTGAGGCGTCCCTCTTCTTTATGCTGCCTCCCCAGCACATCACTGCGTAGAAGAGGTAGATTAAGGCTTCACCGTAACAACATGGAGATCAACCAGGTAGTGGCCACTGTTTCACCACCTAGAGTGGGGTTAATGTCAAACTCCAGATAGATATAAAGGCAAACACAGGATCTTTATAAAATAAAAAGATGAACAGCACTCATGAACACAACAACAATGAAGTTCTTTGGAGCACAAAGTGGCAGTAGAAGTTGCCCAAAACAGTAAAGTCCCATTACAGTAATCCAGGGAATGGTTAAAAAAAAAAAAAAAAAAAAAAAAAGAAATAGAATAGAAGGTCAAAAACAATCCAATGAATCACAAAAGTTAGGGTTTTACTTTGTAATGCAAGTTAAAAAAAAGTTTTACCTAATCTAAACCTGGAGAAGACCACGCTTGTTTGGTGTGTACTTACCTGTCTGATCAGTGGTCAAGGTTGAGTCTCATGTGCACCATTTTCTATTTTAAATAGGCGTCCATTGTTTAATGTGACTAGCGTTGAAGCTCTTACAGACAAAATGGCCTTATACACCATGTCGTTGACCGAGGGAACACACACACCCACCAAAGAAATGTTGAGGTGCCAGTCAGATCGCTGCTTTTAATAACTAATAAGTTCCACAAAATAAACAGTCATTGCGATTTCTGGGAGTGCCATGGAAATGCACGCACTATTTAAATAGGGGTACGAAAATGCAGGAAGGAAAAGAAAGAAGAAAAGACGGCCCAAGTTTTTATGGTGGAGGAAGAAAGACTTGACCCATCTGAGTCCGGGAGAGCACCACAAGTTCAATGCAGTCTGGGGTGGCCACCTCGAACATTCCGGATACACTGAGGGAGGTGAACTTTACTGTGAAAGTGATCGGAAGCAGTGTGAGCCGTAAGTCTTTTATTCTGGGATTGGCGTGTCTATGGGGAAATAGGACAATCAGATAAAAAAAGTCTAATAAAGACTGAGGTATCATTTTTATGCAGACGACACTCAACTCTACTTCAATGTTAAAAGTGGAACTTCATCAGAGCTTTCTCAGCTCACAACCTGCCTTAGTGAAATTAAAACCTGGATGGAGCAGAACTCTTTGAAATTAAATTGCAATAAAACTGAACTCCTGCAAATTGGGACTAAAATGCAACTTAATAAAATGAGCTCCTTCCCAGTCTATCTTGGTGGTGATCTCATCAGACCTGCCTCTACTGTAAAAAAAAAAAAATCTTGGTGTCATTTTTGATTCCTCCCTCTCTTATTCCGCCCACATAAATCACATTAAGAAACTTTCTTACTTTCACCTCTATAACATATCCCGTGTTCGCTCCTTCCTCTCCTTCTCTAATGCTGAGAAACTTGTCCATGCTTTTATCACATCCTGCATCGATTTTTGTAATTCCCTAACCCCTACTAATCTTATATCACAGCTCCAGCTTATTCAAAACTCGGCTGCAAGAGTCCTGACACGGATCACCAGCAGCAGCGAGCACATCACACCCATCCTGCTCCGCCTTCACTGGCTCCCTGTGTCTTACAAAATCGAATATAAAATCCTACAAACCTACAAAGCTTTAATTATCCTCGCGCCAAACTACATCAGTGACCTTCTCCATCACTATGTGCCTGTCTGCTCACTAAGGTCCTCCGATTCTGGTAATCTTGTTGTGCCTCACACTCATCTACACTCCATGGGTGACAGCAGGGCCTTCAGCTGTATAGCGCCCAGACTCTGGAATGACCTACCGAAATTAATCAGGTCAGCTGACTCCATGAATTCTTTTAAAAAACAACTCAAAACTCATCTGTTCAGGAAGGCTTTTAGCTCGACTTGACTTTACTACCCTTCTCTCAGTTTACCTCCATGTCAAGATGTAACCTATGTGTGTGTGTGCGAGACCATCAATTATGTTGTCTGTTTTTTTTCTCTGAATTCACTGTCATAATCTTCATTATTTATTTATCTGGTTTGTACAATGCTATATATTGTATACCTTTCCGTTCTTTCTTATATTCTGTAAGTGCCTTGAGCATGGGAAAGGCGCTATATGAATAAATGTATTATTATTATTATTAAATCAAATGGACGGTGGGGAATATTCTTGGGTACATAATTTTATGGCTTTTGTTTGTTATATACAGTAATGTGCAAAAGTTTTAGGCAGGTGTGAAAAAATGCTGTAAACAAAGAATGCTTTCAGAAATATAAATAATGATTGTTTATTGTTACCAATTTACAAAATGCAAAGTGAGCGAACAAAAGACAAATCTAAATCAAATCAATAGTTGGTGTTCCTACCTTTTGCCTTCAAACCAGCATCAATTCTTATAGGTCCACTTGCACAAAGTCAGGGATTTTGTAGGATTCTAGTCAGGTGTCTGATCAACCAATTCTACCAAACAGGTGCTAATGATCATCAATGTCACACGTAGGTTGAAACACAGTCATGAACTGAAACAGAAACAGCTTAAAACTGGGTGAGGAACAGCCAAACTCTGCTACCAAGGTGAGGTTGTTGAAGACAGTCTCATGTCATGACGAGATTGAGCACAGCAACAAGACACAAGGTAGTTCTACTGCATCACCAAGGTCTCTCCCAGACAAAGATTTCAAAGCAGACTGGGGTTTCAAGATGTGCTGTTCAAGCTCTTTTGAAGAAGCACAAAGAAACGGGCAACGTTGAGGATCATAGATGCAGTGGTTGGCCAAGGAAACTTAGTGCAGCAGATGAAAGACACATCAGGCTTATTACCCTTCGAAATCGGAAGATGTCCAGCAGTGCCATCAGCTCAGAACTGGCAGAAACCAGTGGGACCCAGGTACACCCATCTACTGTCCGGAGAAGTCTGGCCAGAAGTGGTCTTCATGGAAGAGTTGCAGCCAAAAAGCCATACCTCTGACGTGGAAACAAGGCCAAGCGACTCAAGTATGCACGAAAACATAGGAACTGCGGTGTAGAAAAATGGCAGCAGGTGCTCTGGAATGATGAGACAAAATTTGAAGTATTTGGTTGTAGCAGAAGGCAGTTTGTTCGTCGAAGGGCTGGAGAGCAGTACAATAATGAGTGTCTGCTGGCAACAGTGAAGCATGGTGGAGGTTCCTTGAACGTTTGGGGCTGCATTTCTGCAAATGGAGTTGGAGATTTGGTCAGGATTAATGGTGTTCTCAATGCTGAGAAATACAGGCAGATATTTATCCATCATGCAATACCATCAAGGAGGCGTATGATTGGCCCCAAATTTATTCTGCAGCAGGACAACAACCCCAAACACACAGCCAAAGTCATTAAGAACTATCTTCAGTGTAAAGAAGAACAAGAAGTCCTGGAAGTGATGGTATGGCCCCCACAGAGCCCTGATCTCAACATCATCAAGTGTGTCTGGGATTACATGAAGAGACAGAAGGATGTGAGGAAGCCGACATCCACAGAAGATCTGTGGTTAGTTCTCCAAGATGTTTGGAACAACCTACCAGCAGAGTTCCTTCAAAAACTGTGTGCAAGTGTACTTAGAAGGATTGATGCTGTTTTGAAGGCAAAGGGTGGTCACACCAAATATTGATTTGATTTAGATTTCTCTTTTGTTCATTCACTGCATTTTGTTGGTTGATGAAAATAAATGATTAACACTTCCATTTTGGAAAGCATTCTTTGTTTACAGCATTTTATCACACCTGCCTAAAACTTTTGCACAGTACTGTATACAGTAATCCCTCGCTATATCGCGCTTCGACTTTCGCGGCTTCACTCTATCGCGGATTTTATATGTAAGCATATTTAAATATATATCGCGGATTTTATATGTAAGCATATTTAAATATATATCGCGGATTTTTCGCTGCTTCGCGGCATTCTGCGGATAATGGATCTTTTTACTTCTGGTACATGCTTCCTCAGTTGGTTTGCCCAGTTGATTTCATACAAGGGACACTATTGGCAGATGGCTGAGAAGCTACCCAATCAGAGCATGCAGTTAAGTTCCTGTGTGCTGATTGGCTCAGCGACGGAGCACAGAATTCAATTCCGCTGCGTTAACCAGGAAGTCTCGTCTCGCTCACTCAGCATCAACGTGCTCCTGCTACTGCTTCAGGGGCCGTGCCCAACTGCCAACGATTTCCGAAAAGGTAAAAGTTTTGGATATGTTGAAGGAAGGGAACAGCTACACCGCTGCAGGATGCCATTATGGAATCAATGAGTCCACGATCCTTTTTTATTTAAAAAGGAGGAAAAGAATATAAGATCTATGGCCGCAGTGTCCTTTAACCAGGGTGCAAAACGAGTTGTAAGTGGATGTAATAAGGCGGTAGTCCGGATGGAATCTGCTTTAGGGATCTGGATTGAAGACTGCCGGAAGAACAACAACTGCGGTGCTACACAGTCGCCTGAAGAGGCTCCTTTGTTCAGTAAAATTAAACTCATCGTTATCGGACAAGTCGCCGTGTCATTGTTGGTGAGTAACATAATTAATTATCTACGTACAGTACTTATTACATGTACATAGTTTAGTATCACTGCACACACATTTTACTGTACAGTATACAATTTTTCTTGCATTGTACGTATTTATTGCTGGTGGCCTGCCTGTCGTAATGGCTGTAACATATGGGATATCGGAGACGCTCGATATCTTTAAAATAATATTTAGGTTTTACTGTATATAAACAGTGTGTTTACATACATAATTTCAATGAATCTTACCTAATATCTAAAAGAATACAAAGGGTTTATGCTGTATAATTGTGCGGGAAATGTTTATAAGAGTGTGGGTGAGTTTATAAGGGCTTAAAATATATAAAAATAACCACATGAACATATGGTTGTTACTTCGCGGATTTTCACATTTCGCGGGAGGTTCTGGAACGCAACTCCCGCGATCGAGGAGGGATTACTGTATTGGAAGAAGGGAGGTTTTGGGGGATTGTAGAAAAGGTATTAATTACATTTTGTTTGTTGCATCTTTTCTCTGTGTGGTTTTGTAAAAATCGCTTTTATTATTATAAGTCATCTTTCTGCGCCGTGGAAAGAGGCTGAAGGCAGTTTGGGGTTGACCTGCAATCATCAGTACAGTTTTCACTATAAACTTAATGATGCGTAAGCAGGTGCAATCGTTACACACTAGCATGGAAGACACTTCCTCTATCGGACGATGTGCGGGTGCCCAGTGTAGGCGAATGGCTACATGATGTACGTTTTCGGTTGTTGTAGTGTGAACCTTTATAGACAATGTGAACACGCTAATGTGGACGAAGAAAACGACATTTTATTAATGTGGACGTAGCCCAAGTCTCTCGGTATGTCACAATACACGAGCGGACTGCCTCCAACTCGCTAAGATGATGTAAATGACGTCTGCAACAGAAAATCGACTGAAGAGTCGTGCAGTGGTGTGACGTAGCCTTGGCGGCCACTAATCCTGCCGTTCAGCTGACGTCCTAAAAAGACTGTGCGAGAGCTGCGTCTCAGTCAAGAAGACCTGCCCATTGGCGCCGGCAGTGACCCAAAGATAGACAGAGAAGAACTCTGGGGTGGGCCTCAAAGCGTTAATAGCTGCACTCCAAAGAAAAAAGAATGAGGGTATGTTTTAAAGATTAAAAAAAAAAAAAGTTGAATATATATTTCACATGATAAGAAAAAGATGAAGCAGAGGAGAAAAGATTCTATTACAGCCGAGACAGTTACAAAACTGGTGCAGCAGAAGTAGCCTCTGCTGAAAAGATTGATGCAATGTGGAGTGACCTTGGCTTGGAGCAGGAGTCGGTGATGTATGTACGAGCATCTCAGTGCTAAATGGACCCAGATTTGTGGCGCTAATATACATGGAAGCCCAGTCCCAAACTCAGGACAGTAATAAATCAGCCGCCACTTTGCGTGTCATTTCTGGTTTATATTCTACTATTGTTCTATCGCTTTAATTCATGTCACTATCATCTGTTCATCTGGAACACTTTTATATAATTTTCCACTGGAGTTACCTGACAAATCCCATCAAATTAACAAGGTACATTAACAATATTGACTGGCTCTGTGGCTTGTCGAGCTTGCCGGACCATAGAATGAAATCTTGAAGGGGTCCCCAGTCACACCCGCCGCATTGTGCCATGGATGGCTGGCTCTTAAAGGAAAGGCTTACCTGCTGTGTATTCCATCTTGGAAGAATCTTAAGAGTTATTATGGCTGCGTGCCAGGGAGAAATACTGTAGAATGTGACTGAGGTGCCCGAGCCTGCCGGTTACTCGCAGCTCCGTGTCACCAGTCCTCGGAGGCTGTGGGCTTTTCTGGTGGGTGAGTCGGCACAGTTTGCCCTAAAAGGGCGCTGAATTTCGGGGGTCTTTTTCCCCGATTGCAGTCACTTCAAATCCTCTTTCCACATTGCTAGAGGTTGACAGTTAAAATGGCAGGCTTTTGTGATGGGGAAACAAAGGTAAATCTTGTCAGAATATTTTTCACCTTTATACTGAAATTGCATCCTGTACAAAGACGGGCGAAAACACATCAGAAACCATTAATGGAGTGGGGGGGGGGGGGGGGGGAGAGAGAGAAAATAAAAATAAAAAACATGTCCCGTCTCCTCAGGCTGGGGTTCAGATTCGTGTTTTATGTCTCTTTTGTTAATTTTTGATTCTTTGTATGCTGATTATTTGTATCATCCTTCGCTTTTGGTGTGATGTACAGTATGTATATAAGCTGCCTTTGTTAAGTTCCATGTGATTTGTGGGTGGTTCCCCCAAGAGAGGCGGAGCCACCTGCCAATCACTATCAGGAACTGCCCTCCGCCCTATAAATGTGGAGGGTCTCCCACAGTTCCTGGCGGTTCGTTGTGAGTGCCTACTGGAGCTGCTGAGTTATTTGTGGTTTGCTTTGCTTGATTTTGGTTTTATTTTTATTTCAACCACTCTGTTCTGATTCTGTATCGAGGCTTTGTTCGACTTGGATTGCCCTTGTTACAGGCAATTCCATTTTTCCTTTTGTTCTCCACAGAGCTCCATTATGATTGGAGTAACCTTTTTGTGAAGAATAAATATTTTGTTGTATAAAGATTCGGTGCTTGCCTTTATTACTAGCCAGGGTTTGACCGTGATATCCCCCTCTAATGGGCATTATCGGAAGTATTTGGAACTACGTGTTTTGGAGCTCTTTACTGCTTGGGATTCAAAGGCCACAACAGCATAAGTGTGCACACCCCTAAACTAATACTTTGTAGAAGTCCCTTTTGATTTCATGAAACAAAGCTGTCAGCCGCGCAGAGCCCCTCTCTGAACATACTGAGCGCTGCGCCTCCTGGTGACATCAACTGATCTCTCTCTCTCTGTCTGGGTCAGCCACCACCATCTTACGTAGCATCTCCAGTACATTCCACTCGTCCACAGTGCAATCCCACACTTGTCGCCCGTTTCTTTCAATTTGATGATTTGCTCTGTGGTGAAGTGTCGGCAGCGACTCGCAAACCCACAGCCTCCAGCTCAGGGCCGAGCGCCTTTCAGCGTGAACTAAGTGGAGAGCTCCTTTAGTCCGCTGCGCAGAGCCCATCTCTGAACACTCCTGGTGACGTCAGCTGATCTCTGTCTGTGTCAATCCCCACCATCTCGTACAGCGTCGCTACTACAGTGGGGTGTCAGAAGAGGCTGGCCTTGACCTGTAGCCTTATTCACCTTAATAAAAAGACACCTGTCTGTGTGTCCATCTTTGCTCTCCAACAGATGGTGCATCACAAACAGCAGCACTGCTTCTAAGAATCCTGTACCAAATGGTTAGTAACAGTGACATAAAAACCAGACGGACACACTGCGCTGCACACGTTAACACTGAGGTCTATGTTGTTTAGCTACAGAACTGATTCTTAACCTTTTCTTCTTAATCAAGAATCTGATGAAAGCTATGGGCCCCCTTCCCCAGAAATATTCACATGAACACAACTTTACATGGAATGAATCTTCTTCTTTTGGCTGCTCCTATTAGGGTTTGCCACAGCGGATCATCTTCTTCCATATCTCTCTGTCCTCGTCATCTTGTTCTGTTACACCCATCACCTGCATGTCCTCTCTCGCCACATTCCTTAGGCTTTCCTCTTTTCCTCTTCCCTGGCAGCTCTATCCTTAGCATCCTTCTCCCAATATACCCAGCATCTCTCCTCTGCACATGTCCAAACCAACACAATCTCGCCTCTCTGACTTTGTCTCCCAACCTGAGCTGACCCTCTAATGTCCTCATTTCTAATCCTGTCCATCCTCGCCACACCCAATGTAAATCTTAGCATCTTTAACTCTGCCACCTCCAGCTCTGTCTCCTGTGCCACCGTCTCCAGCCCATATAACATAGCTGGTCTCAGTACCATCCTGTAGACCTTCCCTTTCATTCTTGCTGATATCCGTCTGTCACAAATCACTCCTGACACTCTTCTCCACCCACTCCACCCTGCCTGCACCTTTCTTCCCCAGTCCCCATTACTCTGTACTGTTGATCCCAAGTATTTAAACTCATCCACCTTCACCAACTCTACTCCCCTCATCCTCACCATTCCACTGACCTCCCTCTCATTCACACACATGTATTCTGCTGTGGTGTTCCTACTGACCTTCATTCCTCACCTCTCATATCTCCACCAACCTGCTCCCTACTCTCGCTACAGATCACAATGTCATCAGCAAACATCACAGTCCATGGAGACTCCTGTCTGATCTCATCTGTCAACGTGTCCATCACCATTGCAAATAAGAAAGGGTTCAGAGCCGATCCCTGATGTAATCCCACCTCCGTCACTCCTACCACAGACCTCACCACTGTCACACTTTCACACTTCATATCCTGTACAACTCTTACGTACTTCTCTGCCACTCCCGACTTCATCATACAATACCACAGCTCCTCTCGAGTCACCCTGTCATTTGCTTTCTTCAGGTCCACAAAGACGCAATGCAACTCCTTCTGACCTTCTCTAAACTTCTCCATCAACATCCTTAGAGCAAACATCACATCTGTGGTGAATATAAGGTACTTTATTTATCAAGATCTGATTGTCTCATACATATATGACATACGCAAAGTATTATTAAACTTTAAAGTAACTAATCTTAAAAAAAGCTCCTTTTTTATGCAAAAAATAATGGCCACTGATTATAATTATGAAATACAATCCTCTTGTGCAAATTAAAACAGATCTACTGTTACGTTACTACGTACTACTACATCTACTCTAAATCAACAGTACCAGGCTGTATAGTGAATATAAATGTTAATTTTTATCTGACCCTCACGGACCCCCTGAAACCCATCCATGGACCCCCTAGGGGTCCACGGACCTTAAGTTAAGAATCCCTGAGTTAGATTTCAGCCCGTCTTAGACTGGTAGCATGGCTAGTGCAGGATAAATCTGTAACACACCTGAATTTAAACTAAACTGGTAAATGATATGATTCGACATTTCCTCCACCTCTCTCTCTCTCTCTCTCTCTCTCTCTCTCTCTCTCTCTCTCAACACAGCAAGGACCACCAGATTGGTTAGAAAGAAAAATATGCTAACAGTAAGAACCCAATGTGTGTACAAACCCCCCTACATTACAATGCATGTTAACGAATTACACCAAATTATTCCAACGCGCATACAAGTCTAATGAAAATGAACTGTTCTGAACGGCCTCGGTCCTTAAACTACCTGACAGAAAAACAATCCGATGGAAGGCGTGGGTAAAAGGGCTCTCGATTATCGAAACAAGTGCAAGTGTTTGAACTACCATTAAGCCCAGCCAGGCCCACTCCCCAGTTTACATGTGCCAGCCTGGGGTTCACCCGGTGGACCTTGTACTCGACTAAGCCGCCTGCCACACGTTCTCGGCTCCCCCAGCAGTTGTCCTTGTAGTCATTTTCTTTCTCGGTGTTCTTTTCACTCCCCACCCCTTTTTTTTTTATTTTTATTTTTATTTAAAGTTCACTTTCAATAAAACACACCCCTTCCTGGCTGTGCCTAGTGCTGATTGGTCCATTCTAGTCCTAAGGTCCTGTTACCAGAGCACTCTGAGCTCCTAGTAAGCATAGAAAAGTGACTCAGTCACATAGGGAGGACATTAATCGTATCATATGCAGATAGAGAGTATTTTATTTGTCCCCTGGGAAAATTTAGCTTTTGCAGGAGCTCGAGAAATCGACCTTAATAAAAGGATAGGTGTCTGTGTGTCCATCTGGTTGTTTTCTCTCTGTCACTCCAACATATGATGCATCACAAACATTTGTAATATTAAATGGCATTTCATTTAATAATAATAATTCTTTGCATTTATATAGCGCTTTTCTTACTTCTCAAAGCACTCCAGCAATTGCAGGTTAAGGGCCTTGCTCAAGGGCCCAACAGAGCAGAGTCCCTATTGGCATTTACGGGATTCGAACCGGCAACCTCCCAATTGCCAGTGCAGATCTCTAGCCTCAGAGCCACCACTCCGCCTTGTCATTCCAATAGATGGCGCATCACAAATCTTAACACTGCTTTTACTAATCCCATACCAAATGGCATATAACAGAGACATATGCATTGTGTGGTGCACTACAAACGTTAACGCTGAGGTCTGCGTTGGTTACTTAGATATTTCACCCCGTCTTAGACAGGCAGCACAACTAATCCCCCTTAATCAAAGGACAAGTGTCTGTGTGTCCATCTGGTTGCTGTATCTCTGTCATTCCAAAAGATGGTATATCACAAACATTAACACTGCTTTTACAAATGTATGAATGCCATGCCAAATGGCATATATCAGGATATGCATTGCTTTTGTTATTCCAACAGATGGTGCGTTACAAACGTTTGTAATAATAAAATACATTGCAGGTGTAATTCCAACAGATGGAGCATCACAAATCCTGTACCAAATGGCATATAACGGAGACGTGCACTGAAAACATTAACACTGAGGTCTGTCTGCATTGATTACTTAGATTTCAACCCGTCTTAGAGGGGTAACACAGCTAGTAAAGAAATATATTAACACACAGCAAAAACACCCCCAATCTGACACACACAGGAGACTGGTCTAAAGGTGAGAGAGCAGTCACAGTGAGACATTATAAAGGCATACATATGAAGGAGCCCCAGTCTCGTTTCTTCACATACTTCTGTTGAATAATGCATTCGACTCCAGTGGGTCTGAGAGATGATGTTCAGCATTGTTCATATTGGCCCTCAGTTTTGTCCACATTCTCTCCTCCAGTATGACCTCCAGTGCTGAGCCTGCCTGCCTTAGTGAGGTTGTTAATTTGTGTAAGTAATGTACTGATCCTGCACGCCACAGTGTGGAAAATCATGACAATTATCACAGAACTCTAGATTGTATAACACGTAAAGGATGTCACTACTTCCAGTAAGGGAACACAGTCTTGTAAAGTAAAAAAGAATTTGCTCTGCCCTTTGTTTTCTAGCTCCTCAGGTTTACTAGATCAGTTCGACCTGCCACTGATGTAGACCCCCCTCCAAGCACCTGTAGTATTGTACCAGCTCGGCATCCACTCCCTGAACAGTGACCGGGGTGTAGAGGCTGTTTGGAGCAGCAAAATTCAATAAGCAAATGAAAAGAGCCATAGGTGCTGGCGACACTGTTACACGTTGTCATCTAATAAATGACCTTCCCCAACAAAGATAAGCAGGGTGGCCCCTCCAAGGCTCTGTGATTACACTGTACCACACAAGACTGCTGAACCAGTGCCCACCTCTGACTCCCTTTATGACGTTAAGGGTTCATTTCTTTGGTCGCACTCTATTTAAAGTATGCCGATGAAACGAGACGATGTAAGATCGAGGGGTTACGGGTTTGTTTCTGGCTGCCGACTTCCTACATTACAATGAACAAGAGAAAGCAGAAAAGTAGAAAAATGTAAACCAGTTAGGTCTGAAGTCGCAAGCTGATTGGATTAAATCATTGGGTAAGTACAGTAGATATAAATGAAGACCCCTAAAGAAGGTGGTGGAGGCTTAATGCGTACCTTTAAGCTGTATGTGAGACGAGCAGGTTTGGTGAATTGTTAATGTATGAGTGTGTTCACCCTGCGATGGACTTGTGCCCAGCATTCCTGTGAACCCACCCTGCTTACTTAATAATATATATATATATTTTTTTTAAGGTGTTTCTGGAGAAAAGGTAGAAATTGATCCGGTGACCAATCAGAAGTTCTGGATCAGGCAGAAACCCATTTCAGTCGATTCAGACCTCCTTTGTGCCTGTGACCTCGTGGAAGAGAAGAGTCCAAGTAAGTTGTGCGTGACGTGTGTTGTGTCATTTGTAAGCTTTTCATATGTGGGTGTCGTGATTGCATTTCATTTTATTTTGTTGTTTCCTAGTACTGTTGGTTTATTTAGGGGTTTTGTTTTTAACATTTCTGTCATTGTTTCTCATATTGGGGTTTGTTTTGACTTATTAATTTGTCACATCATGTGTTTTGTGGTTTATGGGCACCGGCATGTTGTTGCGCCATTGCTATCATGTGCTCGCCATGTCTGGGTGACGATTCAAAAGCTGGTGCCGTGTGTTTACTCGTGTGTATCCACGATACACATGTCAGAAACAATTCTTTAGTTTTTCACTCATAGGGGATCAAAATTCTAAAAAGTTCCTTTGATTTCGAATTACGGATTCCATACTGGGATTTAGTGAAAGATACAGGAATATTTTGGGCTTCAAATTTAGCAATGGTAGCGAACTACGAGCTTGTCTGGTGTTAAGGATTCGGTGGCAGATTTTTAGTCTCCCCTTGTTTTGACCTCCAGCCTCTGTTTTTGTTCTGATCTCCTGGTCCACGCTTCTTAATTAACACCAAAGATGCTATGCTACAAGCAGGTACTGCAGGAACTATACAAATAAATGTTGTTGATTGAGACATCAGACAGACTAAAGAATAAACCAAACCCGTTTGAGGGGTGAGTAGATGGATAGATAGATAGATGGATAAATACTGTAGATGGATAGATAGATATTAATTTTAGTATGGTCGGCAGGATAACAACATTACATAGATAGATATTAATTTTAGTATAGTCGGCGGGATCACAACATTAGATAGATAGTGGATGGATACTGTAGATGGATAGAGAGATATTAATTTTAGTATAATCGGCAGGATCACAACATTACATAGATAGATAGATATTAATTTTAGTATGGTCGGCAGGATAACAACATTACATAGATAGATATTAATTTTAGTATAGTCGGCGGGATCACAACATTAGATAGATACTGGATGGATACTGTAGATGGATAGAGAGATATTAATTTTAGTATAATCGGCAGGATCACAACATTACATAGATAGATAGATATTAATTTTAGTATAGTCGGCGGGATCACAACATTAGATAGATGGATGGATACTGTAGATGGATAGAGAGATATTAATTTTAGTATAGTCGGCAGGATCACAACATTACATAGATAGATAGATAGATAGATAGATAGATAGATAGATAGATATTAATTTTAGTATAGTCGGCGGGATCACAACATTAGATAGATAGATGAATGGATGGATACTGTAGATGGATAGAGAGATATTAATTTTAGTATAATCGGCAAGATCACAACATTACATAGATAGATAGATAGATAGATATTAATTTTAGTATAGTCGAGATAGATGAATGGATGGATACTGTAGATGGATAGAGAGATATTAATTTTAGTATAATCGGCAAGATCACAACATTACATAGATAGATAGATAGATAGATATTAATTTTAGTATAGTCGGCGGGATCACAACATTAGATAGATAGATGGATGGATGGATACTGTAGATGGATAGAGAGAGGTTAATTTTAGTATAGTCGGCAGGATCACAACATTACATAAATATTAATTTTAGTATAGTCGGTGGGATCACAACATTGGATGGATGGATGGATGGGTGGATACTGTAGATGGATAGAGAGAGATTAATTTTAGTATAGTCGGCAGGATCACAACATTAGATAGATATTTACTTTATTAATCCCAAGGGGTATGTCAGGCTTGGTGCCCCGCTGACTACCTCTGACTCACGAACATCATGTCAATAAAGGCTATGACTTAAGATTCTTGGAAAGGTTGTGTAATGTGATTTGGTCTTTAGCTGGAGTGAGGGAGACCAGTCTCTGCCGTGCTTTCCCAATAATGGAGGTGTTCTGTTCTTGTCCCACTTCAGAGCATTGGTAATGCTGGTCCTCTATGGATACAAACAGGCCACACATATCCACAGAGGGGACAGTCAGGAGGTAATCTGCAGACGTCAATCACCATTTCCACTATTCTGATAAAGTGTGGAGTTGTAGATTATTACATACACACCATTTAAATGGACGGCCCACCTCACTAATAAGGATGAGACTCACAACCGATATTTCATTAGCAAATCCCACAAGGAAGGTACAACTGTTAGCATTATGAGAGAACATGTGGGGTGAAAGGGTACAACACCTCTTCTGGCGCAAACAGGATTGACCCAGTCTGACATGTGGCTGTCGTCCAGTCTGAAAGCTGGTAATCCACGGTCAAATATTCAGGGCTAAAGCTATAGTCCAGATAGTCTGTGTCACAAATTGACAAAAGAAGACACAGAAAGGGTTGGGGCAGCCACCCGTATATTATTTCCTGGCTGCAAATGGAATAAGTAATCGCAATAAAAGCATACAGATCAGAGTCCTGAACAGAACTGACTTGCTTGGCACCAAGATGGCAGTTTTAAGGCAGAGTGGAGGAAGTGACTCTCATCTCTGGGGCCAAAACAGGAAGTGATGTCATTAACCCCGTGGTGGTTTTTGAGGCGGACATGACATCATCTCTAGCCCCGGAACTGATGTTAACATGCCTGGGACCAGAAACTGGTGTCATCTCAGGGGCCGGAACTGGAAGTGATGTCATTGAGCCCAGGACCGGAAGTCATGTCTTCTCTAGGGCCGGGACCGGATGTGGTGTCATCTCTGGGGTCCGGAAACTGAAAGTGATGTCATTGAACCCAGGATCGGAAGTGGCATCATCTCTAGGCCCAGAGCTGGAAGTGATGTCCTCGTGCCCGGGAACAGGAACTGCCATCATCTCTGGCGGCATCCTTAAGGTCAGAAACGGAAGTGACGTCATCGGGGTCGAGTGGAACTTCCTAGAACTGGTCTGCAGAGGATTGAGAGGAAGAGTTAGTGCACTGCGCCACCCCCTGGTCTGGCATGGAATTACTCTCATTCAGGCCCTTTACCTGCCTCCCATGCGCACGTGTGAGACACTGTTTTAAAGAAATTGTAGGACAGTGGTGTCGAAGATGGCTGTGAAACCCACACAAATTTGGGGCATCTGTACCATTCAGTTCAGGTGGATGGGGTGGGCTGCTCCATCCTCGTCTGCCACAGTTGGTAGTCAGCTCTGCCAGCATTGTTTGAGAGCACAGCCTACAACCTAACCTGTCCAGTCAGGGCCAAAGGCGCTTTACTGACCCATAAAATGATGGTAATGTGCCTGTAATTTATAAATCGTTACAAAAACTAAACGTTAAAGGAAAAAAAACAATCAAACTAGACTTGAAGGAAAAAAATATGATAGCTGAAAGTTGTAAAGCTGTGGAAGTTAAATACACCGCACCCACTTTATAGGGGGACAGGGCCTGTTTGTGTTTTAGTCGTTGTACCTCTAAAATGTGTTGTTATTAATATTTTTTTGTGTTTTTTATTATTTCTGTTGAGCCCAGCTTCAATTTTAGTTTGCTGCGGTAGTTGTTTAATCAGTGTTATGGTCTCCGGCTCACAGTATATTACCAGTTCTGCCCGCGATTGTTATCAGTGCAGTGATGTATGTATGTAGCAGATGTTACAGAAAAAAATTCTGAGGGCATCAATGAATGAATTATTAGGAAGCAGGAATGTGAGAAATAGATATCGAGTTGTGAATGCTGTAATACGTTCTCTGTGAGCTTTATCTCTGCAAACAAAACTGTTTTATCTGTCGTCTTTATGGCTTCTCCAGGACTTTTTAACTTGCATAACGTGCACACAATTTATCTGACAATGAAAAAACAAATAATATTCCAAGGATAGCAATTTTTAATTTTGTAAACAACATAGAGAAGAAGCTTATTATGCATATTCCGGATTGTATCGTGGCGACAAAACATTTTGTGTGAGACGTACCGATAAAAATGATGGAATTTCATCCTTTGGAAACAATTATAGTCCCTTGCTTTTATTCCCATCATGCTTCCACCATAGAAGGAGACATTCACCGTATGGAGGAGAAGGATGTAGCCCACTTGATAAACCAGGCCAGGAAAGGGGAGTCGGCATCCAAAGCCACGCTCACCACATTTGACTCTTAGATGTCCTGTGAAGGATGGCCTGTGCAAGTAATGTGAAGAGCACACATGACCATGAAATGGAGCCCACCTTGAACACATCCCAGTAATGGACTTGTATAATGCAGGACCCTGGTCCTCCATCAACATCGTTTTGACCTGCTACAGCTAGGATCGGCCAGAACCTTGGCCTGAGGTAATGGTCCTCTCCGCATCAGCGCACATCAAAACTCCAACCAGTATTATACTTCAGTATACTGTAGATCTGAAGGTGTATCTGGTGCGACCACTGCTCGCTGCTCTTTTTACCACTCTGACCACAGACATACCACTTGGTCACATGTGAGCAGCAAAATCTGTATGGCCAATCCAGACAAAATTATTTCACAATTATGGATAATTATTGACTTGTCTTTAACTCTTTCAGGGCTGGTGTTGACTTTTGTCAGAAGGAGGAGTTGATGATGGTAATCAACTGTAAACTGTGACAAAACCAACCGTTAAGTTTTAGTTGGACTCTCGTTGCTAGAAGGATTGACCGAGATTTCCTGTGCTCGTGGGAGTGGCAAGGAGCAAACAACGGCAAAAATGGCACTGACATCTGTTGAGAGATCAAAGCGAATACGTAAATAAAAATACTGCCTATTATCTCTGAACGGGACGATGACTTGTCGGACTCTGATTTGGACACAAGTGATCTAAAACGAATGTGAGAGATTCCAGCTTAAGCTGATTGGTCCCCAGGTAATTGTGGTACTGACAATGTTCGCCAGGGAGGACTGTCAATTAACAATGATAAGCGGTAGAAACCAGACTGTCGTGTACTGCGACTGTGATCGCTACTGCTGTCTCAGCCACGAGAAGAGAGCCTACAAGTAAGTCTGCTGCTCATTCTTGGCAAACTGGCAGCCACAGCATGCAGCAACAGATGTTTTATGTTGATTTCTGTGTGAAAACATAACTTTCCAGAAACTATGTTTTTTGGAAAAAGTATTCAGCCTCAAAGAGTTAAAATTTAAATAGAGTCTCTTGTGTCCGTTTGTCTGGTTGGCTTAAACAGCTCTGTTCATGATTGTCTGTCCATCTGACAGGTTAAATTGCACCTCTCGTGTCTGTTCGATTAGCTTAAATTGAGCCGTTAACGTCCGGCTGTCTGTCCTTCTGTGTGGCCTAAATGTCACCTTTCATGTTAGTTAGTCTTGTCTGACTGTGTGGTTTATTGCTGGATTGATAGTAAAATTTTATCTTCATTATCGATCCCCGCTTTCGAACCTCAGCACCTGTACCAAACGGTGCAGAATGAAATTGTGGTAACTGCTGAAACCCCTTGTTCTTACTCCAGCATCCATGGTGGGCCACACCATCACCTAGCACAACGCACCGCTTCCCAATGGATAGCTATGAAGAACAATGGGGTGATGGCACCCATGGAGTCCAGATCCAGGGTCCTTTGGGTTTTGGGTCTCCGTTACAATCAAGTCAACGCATGTAGTTTCGTAAAGTCTTCAAAATGGACATTTTTCCATACCTGGAATAGAGAGAGTGAAGTGGTGAGATGGGGGTGGGATTGAGAAGAAAGCTAATGTTTACTTCCGGTACCAAAAATCCTGAAATGCTGGTTCCATACATACTGTTGTAAAATTCAGGGTTTTCAGTACTTTTTCCCAGTTTAATTATCCTGCAAAACTGGTTAGTTGGAATTGCTCCTCCCCTGTCTGTCTGACTAAACAGAGCTTTTCATGTCTGTCTGGCTAACTGGTCTAATTGGAACTGTTTATGTCTGTCTGGATTATTTTGTGTCTGTCTCTCTGTCTGTCTTTCTGTACTCATATCCATCATAGGGTTGCGCACTGTACTCATACTGGTGTGATTTTGGGCGAAGCAAGGAATTCATTGTTGTTGGTACTGGAAAAGAAACGAGGGAATTTAAAATGGTATGGTACCAGTATATCAGGATTTTATGTACTAGAGCTGAGCTTTCTTCTCAGTTTTCCATTTCATAGCCATGACGGAGGACCACACTCACCTATCGGGACTTCATGGCTATTAAGAGGGCAGCGGTGTGTAGTACGGCACAGTGGCGCAGCTAGCCAGGGAGGCTGGAGTAAGACAGCGGTGGGGGCTTTATAGATATATAAAGAGAGAGGTTGGGAGTATTCACTGATTACAGTGCATTGCTGCACCCACCACACGACACACCACCAGGATTGAGATCCGAGTTACAGCCTCCGCACCACACTGAACAGTTTACAGTGGCTGGAGTGCCAATTCTGCCACCAACCCCCAAGTTTTCCCTGCAATGTTGGGAGGCCAGTTCAAGCGCAGTTGGCTCGGCGATTTCCTGAATTTGATCAGTGGCATCAGTTGCACCTTGTACATATAATAATTGATTGCTGCAGTCGTTTTTTTAAAAAGTGTTTACAGTTCATTGGCAGTGTGTAAAATGATCCATGTTGCAGTAATTGTGATGCTCTTTGCTTGAAAAATAAATGCCATTAAAGTTAAGTTAAGTTAAAGTTAAGTTCCATTAAAATTTCACATTTTCTTTGTGAATTGTGACGTTTACTTAAAAAGTACAGCAAAAAAAGTATTTGGCATCCCGGGGTGCATTAACCCCCCCCCCCCCCCCAAGTATTTGGCAGTTTTTAAGGGTTAAATTCCGTCTTCCTTGTCTGCCTAATTTAAGTTGTGCCTTTCATGGCTGTTTGTCTGTCTGATTAGTTTAAGTAGAGCTGTCTGTCTGATTAGATTAAATTGCACGGTTTGAAGTTGGTCTGTCTGGTTAGTTTGTAACATACCTTTTGTGTCTGTCTGTCCGTCTTTCTGTATAATTCTATTCATCATATCCATCTAGTTCGCTTACATTGCATCTTTCCTGTCTGCCCAATTTAAGACGTGCCTTTCATGTCTGTTTTTCAGTCGGGTTAGTTTGTAGCATGCCATTCATGTCCATTTGCATCTGTCTGTCTGTCTGGCTTAATTGTACCATTTGTGTTTGTTTGACTCGTTCATGTCGAACAGTTTAGGTCCGTCTGTCTGTCTGCCAATCTGTAATCCATATCCATCATGTTTGTCTAGTTCAGGGATCCCCAACTCCAGTCCTGAAGGGCCCCGGTGGCTGCGGGTTTTTATTCAAACCCTTTTCTTAATTAGTGACCTGTTTTTGCTGCTAATTAACTTCTTTTGAATTCATTTTAATTGACTTGTTTTTTTTTTTTTTAAAAGATTTGTTGCCCAGAATTTCTTCATCGTTCCTCTGAGTTGCTTCATTTCTTTCCTTAATTGGCAACCAAACTCTCACTGTGCCATAGCAGACATTTCCGAAATTGTTGATTTTCTCTTTTCTAAGAGCTCTGGTTAAATGTTTAGGGGACTTGAGCAGATCAGAATTCCTGAGACCTTCCCCTTTCTTTATTTTCAGATATTGTATGATGAACACAGTTTGCTGGTTTTGCCTCATTTTGTATCTCATGATTGTTTGGCTGCTAATTAACAAAAAAGAAACAATTAAGAGGTCTGAGTCTTCAAGAGCAAGTCGAATAAAATGAATCCTAAAGAAGTTAATCAGCAACAAAAACAGGTCACTAATTAAGAAAAGGGTTAGAATGAAAACCCGCAGCCACAGTGGTCCTCCAGGACCGGAGTTGGGGACCCCTGGTCTAGTGATTTGAAATTGCATCTTTCCTGTCCACCTAATTTAAGTGGCATCTTTCATGTCTGTCTGTCTGTCTGTGTTATGTAGTGCCTTTCTTGCCTGTCTGCTTCTCCCTGTTGTGCCCGTCTATCTAGTTGGTTTAATTTGCACTGTTCATGTTTGGCTCCGTCTCTCCGTATCCTTCTTTCTACTTTTAAATTCCTTAAATGTCCTCTGCTGCAAGAGCACAAGCGTTGCCGGCATATCAAAGCCCACTGAGTCCCAGTAGTTGTGCATACTTGAAATCCAAACCTGAAGATGAGCCACACTTGCATCTGCTAAACTGTAGCGCCCCTTGCTGGCCCCAGCAAGACTCTACATCAGACTGCAAAAATGAATTTTTGTATCTGTCGTCGGCTGTGTGTGAAGCAAATGTGTATGGAGACACAGAAGGTGGCTTTTGAAAAATCTGAAGAGCCCCGTGGAAATGAAGACTTACAACTGAAAGTGAGTGTGTCAGATAATCACCAAAAGGCTCGACATCACTTCACTGTAATATTCTCATTTCCCAGAGTCTCTCCTCATCCTCTGCGACGCTGTGACATTTGTGTGTTACATGCGTTTCATGCTGACACGTTTGCCTGCAGTTCCTTGCTGGCCTGACCCAGACCTACTTGCATCAGAAGGAATTAAAGGGCCGTGGGTGGCGACTCGCACACTGCATCTGACAGTTGGCATCAGAAGTGGACTGAGCGCGTGACTCCCTGTAGAAACGTACATCTGTGTTTTAAACTGTGTATGAAGGACAGCCGTGTTTGCCTCTCTAGGCCACAATTCAAGTGCAGTGTAACTTGCCTGTGTTTGCTGTTAGGTTTGTGTTTGACTGCTTTGTGAAAATGCACAAAAGAAAAACACATAACAGAATATCATGCAGAAACTCGGAGAATTAAATATATACATTTTAAAATGCAGGTCAACCATCGGTAATCCGGTTCCAACACTAATTTGGACACAATTTTCTGGGTTGGCATGTCAACTGTTTTGGTGTCAGTGGTGCAGCATCAGCTGTTGCCACCAACTTGTGAACACTTCTGCATTTATTATTATAACCTGCTCACCTTTAGCTCCAGCCATGACTCCGGTGCATAAAGAAAGCGATTCTCATGGTGTAAAGCGCAAACACCGTACATTGTCCACAACAGATAAAGCTGAACTTCTGAAAAAGCTTGACAGAAGTGTGTGGACGTGCACTGTCAAGGTACAAAATGCACTCCTTCTCCTGACATTTTTGATTTTTTTTTCCCCAGATTTTTCCACAGGTGCAGACACCTCGACAATTCGGTGTAATGGTGACCAGTCTGTTCATGGGGAAAAACTCTTTATTAACAAGTCCATTATTGTTGAAATTGTGATCATCGCTATCTTGATGTTCGAGATGACCTGACGTGCATTTTAAGGCTTGTCAAAAAAAAAAAAAATTTGCAAGTCACATGCACAGTTGTTGAGTAAATGGCAGAAATTCACATCTCCATTAACTCGGCATAAAGCCAGTTGGCAAACTTGTAACAGCCGACCCCTTACCCAGCTGGCAGCTACACTTACAAGAACTGTGGCCTCGATAAATTACTGAGGCTAATCTATAAATACCAAGCCGTACCTCTGACAAATAATAATTTCCCCTCAATCAACAGTTTAAATATAACACACAAAAGCAGATATGTAAAAATAGGTGGATAAATACATTAAATGAAACAATAGCAAAAAATGCAAATTTCACACGTAAAAAATAAGTATATACAGTAATCCCTCCTCCATCGCGGGGGTTGCGTTCCAGAGCCACCCGCGAAATAAGAAAATCCGCGAAGTAGAAACCATATGTTTATATGGTTATTTTTATATATTTTAAGCCCTTATAAACTCTCCCACACTATTATAAACATTTCATGCACAATTATACAGCATAAACCCTTTGTATTCTCTTAGATATTAGGTAAGATTCGTTGAAATTATGTATGTAAACACAGTTTACATACAGTAAAACCTAAATATTATTTTAAAGATATCGAGCGTCTCTGATATCACATATGTTACAGCCATTATTACTGACAGGCCACCAGCAATAAATACGTACAATGCAAGAAAAATTGTATACAGTAAAATGTGTGTACAGTGACACTAAACTATGTACATGTAATAAGTACTGTACGTAAATAATTAATTATGGTTACTCACCAACAATGACACGACAACTTGTCCGATAACGATGAGTTTAATTTTACTGCACAACAAAGGATAGCGTTACAGCTCTTCTAAAGGAGCCTCTTCAGGCGACTGTTTAGCACCGCCGTTGTTCTTCTTCCATCACTCTTCAATCCAAATCCCTAAAGCAGATTCCATCCAGACTACTGCCTTATCACGTCCAATTGCAACTCGTTTTGTACCCTGGTTAAAGGACACTGCGGCCGTAGATCTTATATGCTTTTCCTCCTTTTTAAATAAAAAGAATCGTGGACTCATTTATGCTGTAATGGTGTCCTGCAGCGGTGTAGCTGTTTCCTTCCTTCAACATATCCAAAACTTTTACCTTTTCTGCAATCATTTGCATCTTCTGTTGGCGCTTGGACACGTTAATGCTGAATGAGTGAGATTAGACTTCCTGGTTAATGCAGCACTCCGTCGCTGAGCCAATCAGCAGCACACAGGAACTTAACCGCATGCTCTGATTGGGTAGCTTCTCAGCCATCCGCCAATAGCGTCCCTTGTTTGAATTCAAATGCGTCCCTTGTTTGAATTCAAATGGGCAAAACAACTGAGGAAGCACACGTACTGTAGACCACAGACATCCGCAAAGCAGTGAAAAATCCGCGATATATATTCACATATGCTTACATTTAAAATCTGCGATGGAGTGAAGCCGCGAAAGACGAAGCGCGATATAGCGAGGGATCACTGTGTATATATATATATATATATATATATATATATATATATATATATATATATATATATATATATATATATATATACTAGCCATGTGTGCCCAACTACGTTATGTGTGTTAAAGTTGTCTGTGAAGGGCTCCCTGTTTAAACGCGGCTGCCAGTTGTGAACTGGGCCCTTCGTCACACAGCATTATTATTTTTTATAAGGGAAACAAAATTTCAAAACAAAACCCTTGGACATTGATTCGATAGGAACGGCCTACTCGGAATCACTGTCCGAATAGTAATTATGTGGTGGTGGAGGAGCATTTCTGCTTCTCTCCGTTCACAGTCCGTCTCATTTTCATGACGCTGTCGGTTCCTCTCACGATCTCTTCTCAACCTTTCTCTAATCTCGCAGGTTGCTTTGTGGCAATCCAAAGAATAAGGAAGAACCAATGCTTCTTTCTTGAACTCCAAACGCCGACTGATGGAAAATCACGTAAGTGTGTCCGACTTATATACTCTGACTGCCGACTCCAAGAAGTGGGTGAACATTCGATTTGGACGAAGTGCTGCCAACAACGGTCGATAGAAACACAAAAAACCACAGTCTCGACAACGAAGCAGGTGTCGACGCCAGATCTAAACACAAAGAGTGCTATCGACAGTATTTGTAAACAAAAGTAACAACCAAGGTGTTGTGTATTCAGCAGTACAAACAGCACGTAGTCTCCTTTAGTTCAATCCTCTTTAATCACCACACTCCAACCTCATCAAACGATCCTTCTCCTCACTTCCTCTCCTCCTCCATCACTACTGCCCTCTACTGAACACAGCAGGAACACCACACAAGGCAGTGAATTCGCGGACAAACAAAGATCAAGATCCAAATGAAGATTATATATAAAGATATAATATATGTATATCCCTCCACCAAAGTGACAACGTGACAACACCAAACATACAATAACAAACCCTCCCTTGTCCCAGTAACACATAACAAACACAAATAACAATGAATGAATTCGGAAAATGGCAATGATAGTGAAACTTGAGTCCGAGTATACAACTGTCCTGAATATGGATGACTGGTCAACAGATAAGTGATGTGTTTGAATTTCCCGGAAAAAATGGAACAACCTCACCGTGAATCTTCGGCATGTGGTGGATAATGTGGTCCAACCCCGGGGTCTCTGGCGATGATTGAATTGAACTAAGTCCGACGGAATGAAAACCAAACTGGATACCAAAGCGCGATGTGGAAAAATAGCAGGTGATGGTGGTTCGTTGTAGTGAAATGTAATCTCCGTCTTTCTCTTACCTCCTCGTCTGTTCCCTCCTGATTGTTTATATAGTAATGAGACGGATGTAATTGATTGACTGTAAACAGGTGCTTTCCATCTTGGGGCTACGAACTCTCTCCATCATCCGTCCCCCCTGTATTTATGGGGACGACTTTCACTGACGTTCACATTATAAACAGCAAACGGGACGATGGAAACAAAACGCACTCAGTACAAATATTGAAAACACTATTACCATGTAGCCCCGCTACAAACTGATTAGCAGGACTGTCGGCATGCAATACCTACACTACACCCTACTCCCTGTGCATTCTGGGAAGGTTTTATTTATACATATACAGTGGAACCTTGGTTCACGACCATAATTCATTCCAAAACTCTGGTCGTAACCCGATTTGGTCGTGAACCGAAGTAATTTCCCCCATAGGATTGTATGTAAATACAATTAATCCGTTCCAGACCGTACGAACTGTATGTAAATATATATATTTTTTAAGTTTTTAAGCACAAATATAGTTAATAATACCATAGAATGCACAGCGTAATCCATATTACTAACCGAGAATGGTAAACCGGATATGGACGCAGGTACATGGCATGCCCATGGACGCAGGAGACATAGTGCGCAGGCGCCAACAGCGAGCGAAGTCTGATCCACCGAGAACGAAGGAGTCACAGCTCAAAAACGAAGGAGCTCAACTAACGTAAATAAGAAATGAGGCAACGCGCCCATAGGTAACGACACAGCCACACAAAAAAGAGGATTCCGCGCTGCACCCCAGAGTCAAACGGAAGAGGCTACGGAGGCCCCACAGGTCCACAAAGATAGTACGGCAGGCGCGTGAAAGTACGAAAGGCGCATGCGCCTACAATGCGCTTCTGAACTAAACGGCCTCACTACACAGCATGGTCCACGTGCTTCTAACACACCTACGGAGGCCCCACAGGTCCGCAAAGATGTGAGCCCGCATGGATAAAAACAATAGACGTGGGCGCCTACAATGCGCGTCTGAAACCGCGGAAGCAAAACTGTCTCGGCTCCAAAACCAAACAGCTCGACTAACGGAGCTACAAAAATGAGCCTGCATGGACAAATACAATGTACATAGACGCCTACAACGCGCGTCTGAAACTGCGGAAGCAAAGCAGGCACGGGTTCAAAACGAACGACCACAACTGACAGAGATACATACAGAAGCGAGCCCGCCTGAATACAATTAATGAACATAGGCGCCTACAACACGCCTCTCAAACAGCAGAGTGAATAGATAAACGGCAAAGAAAGGAACAACAGACGGCCGATAAACAATTCTGCCAATTAGCTGACAGCGCATTCTGTAATGAGTCCACTATTAGTGGACATTCATTAGGATTAATGATTATACTTCCTTTGTTCGTCATCTACACCTTTACACTCCAATATATCTCATACATTCATCAATGTATTTCGGGTTACCCAACACAGGGGTAAGCGAGCGAAGCCCCCTTGTAGTTAACTAAATGTAAAAACATTGAATAACACTGAGAAAACCTTGAACAACAGAGAAAACTAACACTGCAATAGTTCACGCTATATTGCTATGAAACGCTCTCTAAAAACACTTTTTTTTTTAATGAGTTTTTAAGCACAGGGAAAAAAATTAACATTTGAAAAATCTGTAATTTAATAAACCACCAAGAAAAGTAACATTGCAACAATGTACACTACGAACCGATCGCTGTAAACAGAAGTGAAAACAAAAACAAGCCCAGTGCATTCTTTAACTGCCTTCTCTACCTTAAGCGTCCAGCCCTCTCTCTCGCTCGCTCGCTCTCTCTCTCTCCCGCGCCTGTGTGTGTGTCTCTCTCTCTCGCACGTGCGCATGTGTGCGTGTGTCTCTCTTGCACGCCTGTGTGTGTGTGTGTGTCTCTCTCCCGCTCTCTCTCTCTTGCTCGCTCGCTCGCTGCACAGGGAGAGACGGAACACGTACAAACCGAAAGGGAAACTGGCTTGTTCGTATACCGAGTGTGTGGTCGTGAACAGATGCAAAAGTTTGCCAAACTTTTTGGTCGTAAACTGATTTGTACGTGTTCCGAGACGTTCGTGAACCGAGATTCCACTGTACATGTAATCACTTATTTGTATGCAATCAGCATGTAAGTACCCCACACAATCATGGATAGGAAACAAAAAAATAAAACACATTTATTAAACACACTACCCAAGAGATATTACCATAGTTTAACTTAACTTAATTAGTTGATCAGAGTTACAGCACAATCAATGCTTACACATATATATATATATATATATATATATATATATTTCTAATATATTTCTATCTATCTATTATAAAAGAAAATCTTGAGACAAGACAAGACTATTGCCAAGACATTTTTTCAAGTCCCGTACTCCTGTCCACCATTTCCGGTTCACGGCCCTCGCCCGCGGTTCTCTCACCTCTCATTCGTGTGAATGCTTTTGTCAGACACAGTTCCTGTGCTCTCAGCTCTTATAAATTTTTATGTTTGCCTCACTTTAAATTTCTAATAAAAGACTTATGTTCAAATGTTAATGAAGAATTTCATCCTGAATGGTTATTAGCAGAAGAACTGAGTACACGGGCAATCCTAGCACAGAGAAACGATGAAGTCAAACAAATTAACACGAAAATTGTCAATCGGTTACACAGCAAATTGGTTAAATGCATATCTATAGACTATGCTTAAACAGTTGGTGGTGATGGTGCGGAAGATGAAAACATCAACTTACAATATCCCACAGATTATCTACAACCGTTAACACCGCCTGGTCTTCCACCAGCCAAATTACTGTTGAAAGAAGGATTTGTCATAATGTTTTTGCGTGTAAAATTTTACAGGCGACAAGAAAGGTAATGTAGTCCATCTTCTGCGGATAACATTAGACACCAAAGGAGATCTTGATATGCCGTTCGTATTAAAACGTTTACAGTTTCCTGCTAGAATAGCTTTTGCTATGACAATTAACAAATCACAGAGTGAAACATTTGAAAAAGTCGGTTTATTTATTAGAGAGAAAGAAACGAAATTCACTCACAGGCCGTTACACATTGCGTTGTCATGATGTAACTCCAAATACGGAATCGAAGCTCAATGTGATATTGATGAAAAGTTAATTCCAAATATTGTTTTTATTGAAGTTTTACAGTAAAAATGTAAGTTTAAAAAGTATTTTCATGTTGATTTCAAAGCCAAACAGAACGAAAACGTATAATGCAATGAATACCTCTAACGCAACATGAAATATAATTTTCTTTCAAATTATTACATTTTGTTATTTTTTACTTAAATTACTCATTGTAATTTAAAATAGTTAGATCTATTATGCATGTATAACAATTCCCATTAAAATAGCAATCTGTTTAAATTGAACATCCACTTCCCCATACGTGAGCGGCACAGCCGGGAAGTGGGTAGCATGTAGAGCCTGTCTGGGGGTTGGTGAGCCAAGCAAGCAGGGAGCAGAGCCCCCTAGTGTGTGTGTGTGTGTGTGTGTGTGTGTGTATGTATGTATGTGTGTGTGTGTGTATTTCACAAGAGAACTACTTAATGGATTTAGATTTGTTTTTTATTCTATAATTTGCTTGAATATTCCGGTTGATTTTGTGACTTCTGTCCTTGCGCTAAGTATCATAGTTCACTTGCAGTACCGATTTATTTGCCTGAATCCAAGAAACACGCAGAGGGCTGAGGGTAGTGGTGCAGAGGCCGCCTCACTCACACGACAGCCTCGGGGTGTGTACCTGACTTCCACTTAGCTAGCAAATGAGAGAACTACTTAATGGATTTAGATCAGGTGTTTTTCTAGAACTTGCTTGAACATTCTGGTTGATTTTGCAACTTCTCTCATTGCGCTAAGAATCATAGTTCGCTTGCAGGAGTGATATATTCGCGCTAATCCGAGACAGAGGCTGCGGGCCGAGGGGAGAGGGAGAGTGACATCAGGAGTAGGGAGCCAAGGGGGGGGGGGGGGTCCTCCTCACTGTCTTGTTCCACTACTACGTGGGCGAAGTCGTGGGGGGACAGGTAGTCTGAAAATAAAGAAAGTTGATGGCCTCAGTAAGGTTGATCTCTCAGGTCATCAAAACATTTTGAGGGTGTTCTTAGAGAAAACAAAAAAATCAACAGTTTTGGAAATGTCTGCTATGGCAGAATGAGAGCAGCAACAAGCCATGGAATTAAATAACGGGTTTAATTAACAGCAAGAATCAACTTCTCATTAAGAGATTGGTTGGAGTTTGAAGCCCCAGTTTAACTGGTCATCTGTTGGCTCGTTTCACATCTCATTTCTGTTTTGCTGCCATTTAATGAAGAAATGAATCAATTCAAAGGACTGAATCCTTAAAAACAGGGCTATTAAAATGAAGGGAAAAGGAGTTAATTAGCAGTGAAAACTGGTCACTGATTAGGAAAAGGGTTAGGATGAAAACCTGCAGCCATGGTGGCCCACCGAAACCAGAGTTGCACACCCCTGGTCTAATAGCTAATGTGTGGTGAGCATACTGGCACAGAAGTGGCAGCCGTCTCCTCACCCGGGTGGATGCTACATATTTGTGGTTGTTTGCTTTCAGTAGGTTAGAAAAGCGCAACATGAATGCAACTAATTATTGTTATTGTTAGCTATTCCTTTGAAATTTCAAAAGAATTTGTTCACTACCTGTTTCATGTTACCATTACTGATGACCAGTCATTAGGTCAGCGTGTGAGCTCAGTGACTTTCGATTTGAATTATCTCGCTACTTCTTGTGCTTCATGTGGTGTGTGCAGTCGGTCGCACTTTTCTCGCGAACAGCAACAACTACTCAATAGGAATCTGCGGCCCTTTTCTTTTTATTCCTCTTCTCAAGTTTGGCACCACTTTGCCTTCAGAATCACCTGAAAGTTTCACTAACTTACACATTGAATGTCAGCTGGTTTTGTATTTTACATTGGGGAACTGAAAAACTGCATATGTTTCAGAGTAAGACAGATTTAAGATTTTTAATCTACATTGCAATTTCAAGGGACTTTTTTAATGACACGATTATGGCTATGACAAAAGCGGGTAAGCTGGATGAGAAGGCCTTCCTGATCTCTCGTCTAGAGCTATAGTTAAACTGGCAGTTATGGGTCCTGTGTGTGTTTGTGTGTGGATGTGAAAATCAAAGGTAAAGCTAATACTTGAGGTGGTACTGCCTACTACGCTAATAGGCCTAGAATCAGACTTTTGTAGGCAAAATTCACTGAAGTAATAACTAGGGATACATCTGTCAGGTAAACATGTTTAGGTATCAAGAAATTTTTAAAAAATTGCTTAAACTGGAAATATTAGAAAGCACTAAAAAATAAAAAACTCAAGTTGGGAACAAAAAATACAGAGAAGAAGAGAATGCTCCATGTGGAGTGAGGCCCTCACAGGTCTGTCACTTTTTCTTATTAAGATTTTTGGTACATTGGTATTGGTGTAGTTAGTAAATTTGTGAAATTCGCTAATGAAACTGAAATTGGAAGGATGGCAGACACTGAGAAGGTAGAAAATAAGAATTCAAAAAATTCTGGACAAGCTTCAGAACTGCATGGGTGAACTGGTTCTATTCAATAAAGGCGAGCTTCAAAAGGGCGACCTCTATTGGGCGCGGCGAATAAAGGCGTTTGTAGATAATTTAGTTCAAATGGCTCTGGAATATGTGAAGAGCAACAAAGGTGCAGATCTACTCGTAGTCGAAGGCTACATATTGCGCCCAATTGAGGTCGCCCTTTTGAAGCTCACCTTTATTTACGCGCGCCTTTATTCGCCGCGCCCAATTGAGGCTCGCCTTTTTGTGCTCACCTTTATTGAAGGATACCGGGTGAACCACCTGAGAAATGGAGTTTAATGTAGAAAAGTGTAAAGTGCTACATGTGGGCAAAAGGAACTTCAACTATAAATACAAGATGGGAGCTACAGGAAGCAACCTCTGAAAAGGATTTAGGGTTTTATGTTGACTCAGTGTTTTCATCATTTAAATAAATGTTCAGAAGTGATCAAAAAAAGGCAAATCAAATGGAAGGTTATTGTAGCCGCTGAAGTGTAAGGCGAGATCAAGCACGGATAAAACACGTGTCGAAAGAAATCTCTCAGTCCAAAAGTTCGTTTTAAAATTATGTAATGAAAGTTAAAAGCAAATAATCCACACAGGAATAAAAGAAAAAATAGTTACACACGTAGAATAAAAGGAAAAAAATATATCTTCTCTAAACTTAGCTTTTCTTGAGAAGCTTTAGTTATTTCTGTACTTAAAAGTTCTGTACTTCTTCTTTCTATACTTAAAGGTTCTTAATTTCTTCTTCTGTATGCCTTAAGCATACGGTACAGTATTTAAATAAGCACTGTTTTCTTAGAGTTATTTCACACACTCAAAAAGCCATGTAGGCCCTCAGGCACGGTCACGGTTTAAAACCGTATGCCTCTACACCTTACACATGGCAAGGCTGTCACTAACTGAAGAATAATGTTTACTCAAAGCTGTTGGAAATGGCAAGAATATACCAATACAATTCTACTTATGGGGATTTTAGGAACCTCAGAAGTAGCTTCAACTCCCACCTCCGGCAGAACTTCGACCACATCCCGAGGGAGGTGGGGGACATTGAGTCCGAATGGGCCATGTTCCGTGCCTCTATTGTTGAGGCAGCTGACCGGAGCTGTGGCCGTAAGGTGGTCGGTGCCTGTCGTGGCGGCAATCCCCGAACCCGCTGGTGGACACCGGCGGTGAAGGATGCCGTCAAGCTGAAGAAGGAGTCCTACAGGACCCTTTTGTCCTGTGGGACCCCGGAGGCAGCTGATAGGTACCGGCAGGCCAAGCGGAATGCGGCTTTGGTGGTTGCTGAGGCAAAAACTCGGGCGTGGGAGGAGTTTGGGGAGGCCATGGAGAATGACTTTCGGACGGCTTCGAGGAGATTCTGGTCCACCATCCGGCGTCTCAGGAAGGGGAAGCAGTGCAGTGTCAACACTGTATATGGTGGGGATGGTGCGCTGCTGACCTCGACTCGGGACGTTGTGGGTCGGTGGGGGGAATACTTTGAAGACCTCCTCAATCCCATTAACATGCCTTCCAATGAGGAAGCAGAGCCTGGGGACTCAGAGGTGGGCTCCCCCATCTCTGGGACTGAGGTCACTGAGGTGGTCAAAAAACTCCTTGGTGGCAGGGCCCCGGGGGTGGATGAGATACGCCCGGAGTTCCTCAAGGCTCTGGATGTTGTAGGACTGTCTTGGCTGACACGCCTCTGCAACATCGCATGGACATCAGGGACAGTGCCTCTGGATTGGCAGACCGGGGTGGTGGTCCCCCTCTTTAAGAATGGGGATCGGAGGGTGTGTTCCAACTACAGAGGGATCACACTCCTCAGCCTCCCTGGAAAAGTCTATTCAGGGGTCCTGGAGAGGAGGGTCCGTCGAATAGTCGAGCCTCGGATTCAGGAGGAACAGTGTGGTTTTCGTCCTGGTCACGGAACAGTGGACCAGCTCTATACCCTTAGCAGGGTCCTGGAGGGTGCATGGGAGTTTGCCCAACCAGTCTACATGTGTTTTGTGGACTTAGAAAAGGCATTCGACCATGTCCCTCGGGGAATCCTGTGGGGGGTACTCCGAGAGTATGGGGTACCGGCCCCCCTGATAAGGGCTGTTCAGTCCCTGTACGATCAGTGCCAGAGCTTGGTCCGCATTGCCGGCAGTATGTCGAACCCGTTTCCAGTGAGAGTTGGACTCCGCCAGGGCTGCCCTTTGTCACCGATTCTGTTCATAACTTTTATGGACAGAATTTCTAGGCGCAGCCAGGGTGTTGAGGGGGTCCGGTTTGGTGGGCTCAGGATTGGGTCACTGCTTTTTGCAGATGATGTTGTCCTGTTTGCTTCATCAGGCCGTGATCTTCAGCTCTCTCTGGATCGGTTCGCAGCCGAGTGTGAAGCGGCTGGGATGAGAATCAGCACCTCCAAATCCGAGACCATGGTCCTCAACCGGAAAAGGGTGGAGTGCCCTCTCAGGGTTGGTAGCGAGATCCTGCCCCAAGTGGAGGAGTT
The DNA here is from genome assembly GCF_900747795.2 of Erpetoichthys calabaricus. Classification (NCBI taxonomy): domain Eukaryota; kingdom Metazoa; phylum Chordata; class Cladistia; order Polypteriformes; family Polypteridae; genus Erpetoichthys; species Erpetoichthys calabaricus. The sequence continues at coordinate 189,493,581 of NC_041402.2, read as the reverse complement.
CAAGTATCTCGGGGTCTTGTTCACGAGTGAGGGAAGAATGGAGCGTGAGATCGACAGGCGGATCGGTGCGGCATCCGCAGTAATGCGGGCGTTGCATCGGTCTGTCGTGGTGAAAAAGGAGCTGAGCCGCAAGGCGAAGCTCTCAATTTACCAGTCGATCTATGTTCCTACCCTCACCTATGGTCATGAGCTATGGGTAGTGACCGAAAGAACGAGATCGCGAATACAAGCGGCTGAAATGAGTTTCCTCCGCAGGGTGTCTGGGCTTTCCCTTAAAGATAGGGTGAGAAGCTCAGTCATCCGGGAGGGGCTCAGAGTAGAGCCGCTGCTCCTCCGCATCGAGAGGAGTCAGATGAGGTGGCTCGGGCATCTGATCAGGATGCCTCCTGGACGCCTCCCTGGTGAGGTGTTCCGGGCACGTCCAACCAGGAGGAGGCCCCGGGGAAGACCCAGGACACGCTGGAGGGACTATGTCTCTCGACTGGCCTGGGAACGCCTTGGGATTCTCCCGGAAGAGCTAGAAGAAGTGGCCGGAGAGAGGGAAGTCTGGGCATCTCTGCTCAAGCTGCTGCCCCCGCGACCCGACCTCGGATAAGCGGGAGACAATGGATGGATGGATCTAGTGAAATATTTATGAATCTTATATAACTAGGAAAATGGCTCTTACAGTTACATTATAAAAAATATTGAGTATAAATTAAGGGATGTTGTGCTCAGACTATTTAACACATTCATGAGACCACCTCTGGAGTATTGTGAGCAGTTCCGGTTGCCGCACTACAAGAAAGACATAGCAGCACTTGAAGGTGGGCAGAGAAGAGCAACCAAGTGCATCATGGGACTTAAGGACATGGCCTACTCTAACAGACTCAGACAATGAAACCTTCTCAGTCTCAAGCACAGGAGATGACGTGGGGACCTCATCCATGTCTTCAGAATTCTCAAAGGCATTGATAAAGGAGATCCAGCAAGATTCTTTAAGGTTAAGAGTGAATCACAACCTTGAGGACATCACTGAAAATGAAGAAGAAGTGCATTTAAAACTGAAGCCAGGAAGCATTTCTTTACGTTAGAGTTGTGGAACTCAATAATAAATTACTGAGCCATTAAGTTAAAGCAGAAACCTTGAGAACCTTTAAGAACAACCTGGATGAGATGTTTGGGATAGCTTATCTATTAGCTAAACGAACGGACCTGATGGACTAAATGGTCTCCTCTTGTTTGTCAGATTTCTTACATTCAGTCAAAAGAATTGTACGGTCATATGAGAGCAGATGCAAGCGGTCTACTTGTAAAGATAAAAGTATATTTTTGTAAATGACTTTATTTAACCTCCTTAGCGTTAGACCAGAGTGTCACTCCGGCTATAAAAACTGTGCTAAAAGCATTAATCCCGAGCATCACTCGGGCAACTGTATAGACACGTCTCGGGTAAGCGTTAGACCCGAGGATTACTCTGGCTGTAAAAGTGTCAACAGCGTTAGTGCCGAGCGTTGCTTGGGGAACAATTTAGGCGTGTCTTGCATAAGCGACGGGTCCAAGTGTTACCCGGGCAACAGTACAGACATGCCATCTCCTAGTCCAGCGTTTCTCAACCTTTAAGTATTTGCGACCCGAGTTTTCATAACAGTTTTAATCGCGCCCCCCTAACTTTTTTTGAAAGGAGCCCACTAATACCAATTTGTTCTTTTTTAATTAATGATATATCATAGATGCATATTTTATTATACCTACTTAACTTTTATCAACATTTATCTAATTCTAGATTTATTTTTCAAGTATCATAATGTAGTTTAAGTTAATTTGTTTTGGTTTCAATAGATGGATTTTTCATAGTTTTGATTCTTGTTTTCTTTTTTTCACATCTTTGCGTCCCCCTTTTTGTTACTTCGCGCCCCCCTAGGGGGACCCGCCCCGCCCCACCCCACAGATTGAGAACCACTGACCTAGCCTCACAATGGAGTCTTGTAAGAAACATTTTTCAGCAGCCCAGGTGTTGCACGCCCTTGACGGTAGTGTGAGCAGTGATGACAAAGTGAATCCGTCCTCAGGCAGTGAAATCAAAATGGACGGTGAATAGTGCTGGGAGATATACCGGTTCAAACCGTTTTTTATTTTTGTTATGATAATGGATTTTTCTTATACCGCAGTAACGGTTTAAATAGCCTAAACAACGTTCGGAACGTGGCACAGCGGGAAACTGTTTAAGGGGAGACTTTTTTCACTGCTACACCGCTAAACACGCATGCAACGGAGTACATGCATTAGTGGAGGTATTGAGCGGTGAAAATGGACAGAGAGCACTCCGAAACTGAAGCTGTAGCAGACGATAAAGTTGAACATGATGACACAGAAGAACTTTTGCAGAAAAACGGAGCCACGTCTGTTGTCTGGAGATTTTGGTTTTAAAAGGTCGGATGTGGACCAAACAACTGTTTACTGCAAATGCTGTGGAGCTAAAGTTGTTGCCAGAGGCAGCCACACGAGCAATTTGCTGCACCACCTTAGCCGCAAACATGCTTTGGAGTACCATGAAGGTATGGAACTAAGATTGGCACCTTCCACGTCCTCAGGTAAAACTGAAAAAGCGAGAGGACACTCGAGTCAGACATCACTTGTAGACGCGTTTGCTAGAGGACTGCCTACGACAAAAAAAGCAAGCGGTAGATCGAGATAACCAACCCCATTACAATCCATATAGCTAACGTGTCAGTGGACAGAGATTGTTAAAATTAACAGAAAGTGTAGTTGGTTCACAAAACATATTTACTCTTTATTCCTTTTCTAAGACATGTTCAGTGCAATACAACTTTTGACAAACACCTCTGAATATTTTACTAAGTCTAAATGCCTCTTTGGATGGTTAAAAATACAGGGTGAGGCAGAAAGGACGGACATTTTTTGCAAAATCACAAAATTGTTAATTTTTTCTTACAAAGAAATTTATTGAAAGATTTGAGTTCATATTGAAATAGCATTTGACAAAATCAAGTGTGGAAAACAACATCTCCCATGTGGTGTCCATTATCACTGATGCGTTCATGGAAGTTGGCTTCCACTCTTTTCAACATCGCTCTGTTGATTTGGGTGACTTCTACACAAATGGGTTCCTTCAGTTCCACCAGTGTACGGGGCTTATGCTCGTATACATGTGCCTTGAGGTGACCCCACAAGAAATAATCACACATGGATAAATCAGGGGACTGAGGAGGCCAATGAATGTCACCAAACCTGGAAATGAGGTGACCAGGGAAAAGAGGGCAAGTAACATCCGTTGATGCTCTAGCTGTGTGGGCTGTTGCCCCATCCTGTTGAAACCACACACACCGGATGGGAATACGTTTTTGTCGTAATTCAGGTAAAAAGAAGTTGTTTATCATCTCGATATAACGCTCCGAACGATTACTGAGGCCAAGTCCAGAAGAATGATTCCGAGCAGATCGACTTGGACTGCACAGCAGGGCTAGTCGTACGCTTTCCACATTTTCAGGGGTACGTGCCGTTCGTGTAGCCCCCGGCGGTCTTTTGTTCATTAGTGTACCTCATGTACGGAGTGCTTTAACCCAACGTAGGATAGTGTTACGAGTGGGAACAGCTTTATTTCTGTGGATATTGAAATGGCAACGAAACTCATGCTGAACTGCGGTAATAGATTGGTTGTTCTTGACAAAACAGTCATACGCAAAAACGCGGTGTTCTATCGTCCACGGCTCCATGGCTTCAACTAAAAAGAAAATAAAAAAAATGCTAAGACTTCGCGAACCTAATGCCACCTACTGCACATCTGTCGCTCCACCTAGTGGTGAGTTCTAGCCATTTCAAAGACGTCTGTCCTTTCTGCCCCACCCTGTATGTTGTCAGCATTATAGTTTTAAGTTGTTTGCGAAATTTGTTCAATAAAAAGTCATGCAATGTCATTCCTTCTCTTCATTAGTGCCACCCCCTTGAAAAATATCACTTTATGGGGCCATAACATGACATCAAGTTGACGATCGGCTGATCACCAGGGTGTCAGTACACGTTCAAGTTACATCGTTTTATGACTTTTCATATTCTTACATCCTCCGCTTTCTCAAAGCCGTATATGTTGAACAGACAAAGAGGACCTGTGATCGCTGCTTCTTTCAGCATTTCTGTCCATTCCGCCCCAGGATCTCGACAGAGATTCTCCCTCTTTAAGCACCGCTCGTGTTTGCATGCATGTCCCCGCAAAAGCCGGGACACAAACTGAAAAGCCTCGTCTCCGTTTTCAGGTCAGGAAATATCCAGGTAACTCGGAGGAGCTGTCACTTAAAAGCATGCATTGCTCCCTGCCAGGCAGATCTCCTCGACGCGCTCATTCCTTTGTTGCACTGGGGCTGAACAGAGTGTTAACCCAGTAATTGGCATTGGGCCTTCCCCATTATACGGCTTTCTATTGAGCGGTTCTGCATGACTAGTTAAAGAAGATGGCAAGAAGATTAATGAAGGCAGCCCGTACCGAAAGAGGTACCTTTCCAAGACTTCCACTGAGGAGATATTAGAGCTGAACTGGAGCTCGGCTCTTTTCTTTAACCTGCAACCTTTGAACCTGCCTTTCTGTTGCGAGCTGTCTGCCGTGTGATTGATGTCGCTACACAAGTCAGTCTTTCCTTTTGAAATGGGAGGCCTGCACAAAAATAGCTTTTCCAGCACAATTCATGCTGGCTGCCGGTGAAAGGCGAATAGATGGAAAAGGAAGGCTTTTATGTAGCTTTCATTTAAAACCAAAGCGAGCTGACGAGAGGGCCGCGTAGGCCTGCCTCCTCTCCCCGCGTGCTGCTGTGACGGGCGAGGTGTAATTAATGCTTTCTCCCTCGGACTGTGGATATGCATCACATCTGGAGAGAAATTAAAATTGTTGCAGCCTCTTAAGCTGGAGTTAGGAGAAGTGAGTGTAGTGGAAGAGTCGACCTTCAAATGCCGGGGGTCTTAAGGAGGACTGTGACAGAAAAAACAACACGTTGAGATTGATTAAAAAGTGACCCCAAATTCTGCCACCCCTTTCACTTGTTGTTCATATATTCAGTACGTTTGGTTTTTATCCACTTCCTGCACGGAGTTGGTGTGAAGTTGTATTTGGGTAACAAAAAGACACGCGTCCTGTCAATACAAGGTCCTCTTTTCACAAGTGAATGACAGGCCAAACGAGGGAAAGTGATGCAAATGAATTCTTCAGACAAAAAAAAGAGGCATTTCTTTTCACTGATTCGAATGACAGTAAGGCCACATTCTGTCACATGGCCGGCGCTAAGGAACCGATTCTAATGAGTGCTGTCAGGGAGCCTAATTGGAATGCATTCTCTACTCTCCGTCACGGGGTTCCACAAAAACTCTTCTTTCTGAGGAAGTAAGTGAAAGGGGGTACATGGGGACAAGGGGGAGCTATATAAAGAGAGCACAAGGAAGAGGAGGAGCTATGAAAAGAGGAAGGAGAAAAGGAATACCAGTGATGGTGGCATTGAGAAAATGGATAAGTGGGGTTAGAGGGGATTGGATAATGGAGTGTTAAAACAGCAGCAACGCAAAGAAGGAACTGATGTGGTGAGATGGCCAAGAACTGTGCAGGGCTGGAAGAGGAGAGGAGATGCCTGAGAAGGTCAGAGCTGTGAACGGAAAGCAAGCCAGGGCGGGAACGTGGAGGCGGGGTTAAACCAGGAATTGGAACTCTTACAAATGGCCGGACATGTGTGGTGCTAAGAATCAGTATGAGAAGAGAGGAGGAGGTCCAAAAAAGGTCATGAGGGAGTTGTTGGGTAGTGGTCAAGGTCTGTGATGCTTGAGTGTTTTGATGTCATTACATCCATTTGTAAATTATCAGGAAGCCCACAGGTATTTTAAAAGAATATCAAAAATTTCAATGTGCATAAACGTGGTAAAAGATGAAGATTCAATCAGAAAACCTGTGGTTAAGCAGAAAAGATGAAGATTCAATCAGAAAACCTGTGGTTAAGCAAAATATCAGAACTTTACCTTCCTTGAATCCACATCATCTGACTTATGAATTGGAGTTTAGAGCTTAACTTGGCAGCATTGAGCTCAAGAGGCAGGAGTCAGCACAGGACCAACTCGTGAACAGGGACAGTTCAGAATCACCAGTTAACCTGAGACACACACACACACACACATACACACACACGTACGACTTTGGGGTGTGAGAACAAAACCCACGTGGTGGAAACGTCCAACCTGTACGCCAACCACTTGATTAGAATGCAGAATATGTGAAGCAGCAACGTTAACTAATGTATGCCAATATGTATAAAACATATGTGTATGATTATGTAGAGTGTGTGTGTGTACACAACACACAGTGTGTACTCTATGTTTGTCTGGAAGAGTAATAAAATGTACGTTACATGCATAAAATAAATGAAAAGCAGATCAGACACTCATGACCTCCTCATTGTGGCAGACGTGTATTGTTTTAGTGTTAATTAGCATCCAGTGCTTCTGGGCTTATTAAGGCCCTGCAAAATTTTACTGTGAAATTAAGTGTAACATTTAGAGAAACACAAGTACTTTTACAGCAAAGAACAATTCGTAGAATGATAACAATAATTATCTGAATAGTTAGAGGGTGCAGACTGCACCACAGTCATAACGTACAACTCGATCTCATGGAGAGACAAACGAGGGCTGAGCGGCACACACTCTCTCCTCATCTCTGAGCAGCAAAGTGCCCACCCTGCTCACGGCCACCGATCCAAAGGACCTTTGTTACTCCAGTTCATGCACGGATCTCATCATAAACGGCTCATTTGCTTGCTTATTTATTTGCCGTAGACAAAAATTGAAGGGATTTTTGATCCAACCGTTAGAAAGACAGAGTGGCAAATGTAACAATGTTCTTTTTCAATGCATAATAAATTTTTAAATATTTGTGATCAATATAAACACATGTAAATTGGCATTGGTTTGTTACACAATCATCTCTAATGCATTTGAAGTCAAAATCATGTCAGCTTCATGTTGTGTTCTGGAGTTACTGAGGTTGTCCTCACAGGTGGCGCAGTGGTAGTGCTGCTGCTTTGCAGTAAGGAAACTGTGGAAGATTGTGGGTTCGCTTCCCAGTTCCTCCCTGTCAGGATAGCGCTTTGAGTACTGAGAAAAGTGCTATATAAATGTAATGAATTATTATTATTATTAAAAGATGCGACAGTCCAATGTAAACGGTAAGTTTTAGTGAGGTTGTGTCACTTTTTGTTTTTCTCTAGGTATTTATTTGTACAAAATTTAAAATTTTATTAGCCTGTAATCAAAGTAAGACTATCCCAAAAATAACTGCAAAGTTTTATAGAAAAAGGTGATGTGGTTTTCTCGTGATGCTCAAACAGACGGACAGACAGAAACTCAATTTTCATATATGTCCATATATATATATATATATATATATATACACAGTGCATCCAGAAAGTATTCACAGCACATCACTTTTTCCACATTTTGTTATCTTACAGCCTTATTCCAAAATGGATTAAATTCATTTTTTTCCTCCAAATTGTACACACAACACCCCATAATGACAACGTGAAAAAAGTTTACTTGAGGTTTTTGCAAATTATATTAAAAATAAAAAAACTGAGAAATCCCATGTACATAAGTATTCACAGCCTTTGCTCAGTACTTTGTTGATGCCCCTTTGGCAGCAATTCCAGCCTCAAGTCTTGTTGAATATGATGCCACAAGCTTGGCACACCTCTCCTTGGCCAGTTTCGCCCATTCCTCTTTGCAGCACCTCTCAAGCTCCATCAGGTTGGATGGGAAGCGTCGGTGCACAGCCATTTTAAGATCTCTCCAGAGATGTTCAATCGGATTCAAGTCTGGGCTCTGGCTGGGCCACTCAAGGACATTCACAGAGTTGTCCTGAAGCCACTCCTTTGATATCTTGGCTGTGTGCTTAGGGTCGTTGTCCTGCTGAAAGATGAACCGTCGCCCCAGTCTGAGGTCAAGAGCGGTCTGGAGCAGGTTTTCATCCAGGATGTCTCTGTACATTGCTGCAGTCATCTTTCCCTTTATCCTGACTAGTCTCCCATCCCCACAGCATGATGCTGCCACCACCATACTTCACTGTAGGGATGGGATTGGCCTGGTGATGAGCGGTGCCTGGTTTCCTCCAAACGTGACGCCTGGCATTCACACCAAAGAGTTCAATCTTTGTCTCATCAGACCAGAGAATTTTCTTTCTCATGGTCTGAGAGTCCTTCAGGTGCCTTTTGGCAAACTCCAGGCGGGCTGCCATGTGCCTTTTACTAAGGAGTGGCTTCCGTCTGGCCACTCTACCATACAGGCCTGATTGGTGGATTGCTGCAGAGATGGTTGTCCTTCTGGAAGGTTCTCTTCTCTCCACAGAGGACCTCTGGAGCTCTGACACAGTGACCATTGGGTTCTTGGTCACCTCCCTGACTAAGGCCCTTCTCCTCCGATCGCTCAGTTTAGATGGCCGGCCAGCTCTAGGAAGAGTCTTGGTGGTTTCAAACTTCTTCCACTTACGGATGATGGAGGCCACTGTGCTCATTGGGACCTTCAAAGCAGCAGAAATTTTTCTGTAACCTTCCCCAGATTTGTGCCTCGAGACAATCTTGTCTCGGAGGTCTACAGACAATTCCTTTGACTTCATGCGTGGTTTGTGCTCTGACATGAACTGTCAACTGTGGGACCTTCTATAGACAGGTGTGTGCCTTTCCAAATCATGTCCAGTCAACTGAATTTACCACAGGTGGACTCCAATGAAGCTGCAGAAACATCTCAAGGATGATCAGGGGAAACAGGATGGACTTGAGCTCAATTTGGAGCTTCATGGCAAAGGCTGTGAATACTTATGTACATGTGCTTTCTCAGTATTTTTATTTTTAATAAATTTGCAAAAATCTCAAGTAAACTTTTTTCATGTTGTCATTATGGGGTGTTGTGTGTAGAATTCTGAGGAAAAAAATGAATTTAATCCATTTTGGAATAAGGCTGTAACATCACAAAATGTGGAAAAAGTGATGTGCCTGTGAATACTTTCCGGATGCACTGAACCTTCTCAGTACCTCAAACTTGATCCGAATGCAACGTTATACAAGTCCAAGGAGGTTCTGCTCAACCTTTATAACGCACTGGTGAGACCTCATCTGGAGTACTGGGTGCAGTTTTGGTCTACAAAAATTACATAGCAGCACTAGAGAAGGTCCAGAGAAGAACAACTGGGCTGAATCCAGGGCTACAGGGGATGAATTACGAGGAAAGATTAAAAGAGCTGAGCCTTTACAGTTTAAGCAAAAGAAGATTAAGAGGTGACATGATGGAAGTGTTTAAAATTATGAAGGGAATTAGTCCAGTGGATTGAGACTGTTATTTTAAAATGAGTTCATCAAGAACACAGGGACACAGTTGGAAACTCGTTAAGGGTAAATTTCGCACAAACATTAGGAAGTTTTTCTTTACACAAAGAACCATAGACACTTGGAATAAGCTACCAAGTAGTGTGGTAGACAGTAAGAATTGAGGAACTTTCTAAACTCGACTTGATGTTTTTTTGGAAGAAAAAGTGATGCGCTGTGAATACTTTCCGGATGCACTGTATATATTAAGTTATACTAGCTGTGTAAGCCCGTGCTGTAAAAAGCCTGGGGTCCTAGAAACTATATATATATATATATATATATATATATATATATATATATATATATATATATATATATATATATATATATATATACATATATATATATATATATATATATATATATATATATATATATGGAAGAGAAGGTCTGTGATATGGTTTGCATATTTGCAGCTGGAGATCCACAAAGGGAGAAAAAATGAATCACGTATCATAAAGTAGTTTTTATTCCTGAGCTTTCAACCCCTGCCAGGGGTCTTCATCAGAGGATAATGCTTAGACTTACAAGAATCAAAGGCAATATATAGCAAAAAATTACGTGGAGGGGGTGGGGGGGTATTGGGTGTACAGTTTATTTATGAACATGTTCTTCTTAAGTTTGCATATGCTGGATTTATGTCCAAGTGTCTGTTGATGGCGTTCTCATTTGATAGCCAAGATTCGGCTAGCTCTCTGGCACTTCTATATATATATATATAATACACACACACACACACATATAGATTCTAAATAAAGTGCCATTCCTGGCAAGCAATTTCAATAAAGCACACTTTTGACCTGTTGCTGCCCTCTTAGGTTAGAAACTCATGCCACAAACTTGAGACCCCCTGAATTGAGATTGTGTGCACCCAAATTTCACATCTGGTCCTCCCTCCTTGGCATCACCTTGAGGGTTGTGTAGCTGTTCACATCTGTGCTAGTTAAAGATTCCGAAGAGGACAAGGACACAGTAAGGCAGGTGTGTCCCCTCAGTCCACTTATCCTGAAGGTGGTTGCGGACCATTCAGCCCGGGCTCTGCAGTCCTCAGTAACTTCTTCCAACCCCTCCTGCAGAATACCCAGAACTTGCAGGACACTTCGGGCCATGCCTAGTACTGTACTTATCAGAATATTAGAACAATCTAGAAAGTCCCAATAGTCCTGCTACCCACCACACTACTTGGTCACTTATTCCGTATGTCTGTGGTTCTCTGTAAAGAAAAACTTCCTAATGTTTGTGCGAAATTTACCCTTCACAAGTTTCCAACCATGTCCCCGTGTTCTTGATGAACTCATTTTAAAGTCACCATCTCGATCCACTGGACTAATTCCTTTCATAATTTTAAACACTTCAAGCAGGTCTCCTAATCTTATTTTCCTTAAACTGAAAAGTCTCAGGACCTGTAGGGAGGCACTCTGGACATCCTAACTTCATGTCCAGACCACCTCAACTAGCTTTTCTCCATCTGGAGAAGGCAGCGATTGTTATTTGTGATGTCCCTCTATCTCAACGTTGAACTCCTCTCTGCTTACACAGGAACTTCTTGCACATTTGCAACTGCAGCTTTGTCCTTTTTGGTCAGTAACTAGAGCTCTTGACCACATGTTGGCTCAAACTGCCATGATCAGTTTGTGAAACTGCTGCTGCTGCCTCTAGTATTCTGAACACATAAACATCATAAGTTGGCATTACATCAAGTTAACCCTCATCGAGGGGCACCTCTTTAAATTTGTGAAAGTACTTTCTACCTCCTGTGTGACTTCACACTGCCCTGGTGCTTCTCCAAGCAGACCTATCAGCAGTCGTGAGCTGATGATGGACCTGTGAGGTTGTGCGTTGGTTATAAGAAAGGGACACTTCAGGGTAACCGTGAACCGACCCTCCGTGTCACGTGATGCTCACCTTTCTCCATGCCACCATACACTTCGGCTAACTGAACCACCAACCGGGCCTCTCTCCTTTCTGCCGTTTGTTAACGGTTCATTACGCAGACAGTTAAAACAAGCGATGCAGTTAATGAAACGGCGTGTTCTCAGGCCCCCTTTTTTTTTTCCAATTCACTAGTGTCCACCCCCCCACACACATTTCATCATAAATGAAATTGTGACACATAAGGGCGCCCAATCATATGCTACATATTGCCTCATCCTTTTAACAAATACATTTCATAGCCCTATTAAAAGGGGTCTTCATCTATCCTGTCAAGCCAGTCTACCGGGGTTTTTTAGTTTAATTACACTATCCAATTAAAAACTCCTCGCTGCATTTTGATTCGCTTCTCCTTGGGTTTGAGTGGATATGACATTTACAAGGCTCGCCTTTCAAGCAGACAATGGCGTGATTGATGAGGTGCAGGCTTACTGGAGGAGGCGATTGCCATGTGGAAGCAGTGCTTAGTGCGCTTTGATTTATTTATCATCTGTTTCTAAAACAAGGCGTCTGCCATTGCGGAGTGCAGCTGCCGGGTCGCCAGCAGGGCACTCTGCTGAACCGTGATTTAGAGAAAGTGTGCGGAAAAACCTGGAGAGTGTGGGGAGAAGGGAAAAAAAAAAAAGGCAGCGAGAGACAGAAAGCACCTTGGAAAGCTGAATTAGCACCGAGGCACAAAGAGTTCATCAATTCAAGTGGTAGGTGAAGGAGCGGGACGGCTGACCCACACCCTCGAGGAACAGCGCCGCGCCACAAAGCTGCACCGCCGTCACAACTGTAATAAAGCCATCACCTGTGCTTACTGAACCCTCGCCACCCCAATGTTTATTACAGCTGCTGACCGCTGGCACCACGGGGGGAGGGGGGGGGGTATGGGTTAGGTGGCTCAAGCTCGATCTGCTGCTACTCATTCCTAACAGACCCTCAGCTGGCAGAGTCCGTGGCCCCACAACCCCTTAGTGCCACTTTAGCATGACTGGTGACTGCAAAGGTCGTTTAGATACGCCAAAGAGTCTCGGTGCGCCTCATTCATGTTGACGCCGGACTGAACCCTCAATCACTTGCTGGCTTCTTTAGCCCCATTAACACCCCTTTTTGTTCTTGTCTGTTAAACACAGAATTTCAAATTCAGTCTTCCTTATTTTTATTTTTTTGATATCACTTTGGTCAGATAAAGGCCGTGTCACATGATACAACTTTTCCAGTGATTTTCAGTCATAGCCTGGTGAGTCAGAGGCAGTCAGCGCGCCCTTGACCACCAGGGCGACACACCCGCCGACTCCGTACAACAAGTCCACCATTCGCGCCAACAAAAATCAAACGGGTCATAGGGGCAGGTGTGGAGAAGTACAATGCATGTAAGGCAGCTATGAAGAGTAAGGAACACGGATATTTTAGACCTGACAGACAGAAGAGAGGCCCATCTTGTGTGTTATTGCGTTTTTTAACATACCACGACAAAATGGAAAAAAAATGGCCAAACTCGCCATACTGAGAAAAAAACCTTCATACAACCCTGACTTTGTCAGAAAAAGGGGCAAGCCAGCGATACTTTGGAAATGTGAAATCGTGCTGGAAATTCTTCACAGAGTTTGTCTAATTTGTCATCCCCTGCAGTTCAAGTCCTGCGATCAGGACATTTGGCGATGGGATAATAATAATAATAATTCATTACATTTATATAGCGCTTTTCTCAGTACTCAAAGCGCTATCCACACAGGGAGGAACCGGGATGTGAACCCACAATCTTCCACAGTCCCCTTACTGCAAAGCAGCAGCACTACCACTGTGCCACCTGTGATCAGCAACTGCAGTCGTCAGGTTTGATATCCCTTCCGACTAGAAGTCTGTGTAATGTGGCATCATCTTTAGTCGACTGTGGGCACACATTTACACTGGGTGGTACACTGAAAAAGTAGGCTGCAAATCATGGAACACTCTCGACCTTCGTGATAGGCATGTCTTTTATGATAGTCATCGTGTCATCCTACAGGGACTGATTAGCCGTTTGATGTGCAATGAAACGTATGAGCAAAATCGACACAAACGGCTCCTGCTTCACTGTTAACTGTTGTGGTCACTAGGAAATAACGACACAACCATCACAACATCTTCATATGCTGACCCAAATGCTATGTCTTATGGGTCTGTTTTGACCCGATTCAGAAACCCTGTTTTAGGTGGCCTTGACATCGAATGTTTTACTCCAAACCTTATATTTTATTGAAATTATTGATTGATCATCTGTTATAGTAGGTTTTGTTATTTTTAATGTCGCTGTTCTCTGTGCCCACTGTTACGGACTCATTCATACAGGCAGACCAAGTATGGTACACAGGGGGCACCGCATCTTCATTTAGAATTGCCGAGCCAAAAGACAACTGGAGAATTGACTAGTCAGCCTAAAGCCAGACTAGTATATTTCGGTCCTCTGTCAGCACATTATCCTTGTTGGGAGAATGAGAACTGCATGTAGGCATTGTGCTATTCCTGTATTTTTGAAGGTGGGATTTGAGTCCTTTTCTGTCCTTGTTTGGATCCAAGAGAAGGAGCCTGCACATGGAGCAACCCGAATATAAGGATGGACCTACGGACAACACTTCGAAGCTGCCGGGCGGAAGATTATGTCTTCTGTCCGGTTAAAATCCTTTCAGCGCAGCAAACGAAAGATGGCAGACTGCGTTGATCAAGACGCCCACATGCTTGAGAGTCTGTCATAAGCTTCCCGTTTATAATACCGCGTGAAACCGTCAAAAAAGAGCTAAATTATCCTTATACTTCTCATGTAAATCTTGTAACCGTCCTATATAAAGCACTTTGAGCTACTTTTTGTATGAAAATGTGCTATATAAATAAATGATGTTGTTGTTTTTGTTATTGCATGCTGGGGAGGGATAATACCTTATTATTTATAATTATTTAAATTTAGGTTAATTAAAACGCCGCAATTCAAAAGAACATATTTCCAGAGAGCTAATGCCTCATAAGGAAACATCATCTTAAAATCCAACCATCCATTATCCAACTCGCTATATCCTAACTACAGGGCCACTGCTGGAGCCAATCCCAGCCAACACAGGACGCAAGGCAGGAAACAAACCCCGGGCAGGACGCCAGCCCACTGCAGGGCACACCACACACACCCCACACACCAAGCACACACTAGGGTACAATTTAGAATCGCCACCCTCCACCTAACCTGCATGTCTTTGGACTCTGGAGGAAACCCACGCAGACACGGGGAGAACATGCAGACTCGACTCAGGGAGGACCTAGGAAGCAAACCGAGTCTCCTAACTGCGATGCAGCAGCGCTACCACTGCGCCACTGTGCCGCCCTCATCTTAAATTGTTACTGATAATCCCAACTTCTAAAGCCGTTGATTTTTAGGGTGTGTTATAGGTACAAACAAAGCACCTTAAATGCAGCATAAAGTCTGTTGAATTGAATGGTGGGTGAAAACTGACCCAAAGAACATGGCAGCCGTTGTACAAAAATATGACATTTGTTAGGTTACTGTGCTAAATCTTTCACATTTGTAAGCTAAAAAGATAATTTTCAGAATGTTTCCATAGTTGGTGAACAAACAGACCACCATAAAGGCTAGTGATCTGTCCTGCTGGTCAGCAGCAAAAACAGGTCACTCATTAAGAAAAGGGTTCGAATGAAAACCTGCAACCACGGTGGTCCTCCAGGACCGGAGTTGACGACCCCTGCATTAGATGACATCTCTAGAACCAGAGGTCAGGGTTTTGTCACAACTTGGTCAGTTTTTAACCAAGAAGGTTTTCACAGAATTGTCCCACTGGGATATACAACTTGGAAAGGGTGTTTACTTGAAATTCCCCACTGAAAAGCTCTCATTTACTATAAAGTGGAGTCTTCTGCATTGCGAAAGGGGTGTGAGGCCCCCAAAAGACATCACAAGCCAGACCTCCTTTGCCAGCCTAGAAAAGACACGTCACCTCAATGGGCTTATTAGTCCCCGCTTTACTAGCAGGATTTGCAGGCCCAAGAAGGGGAAGCGAGAGTCAAAAATAAACTTGTGTGTGTTGAAAATATCACAAAAAGCCTCACAAAGAGGAGGGATGACCGTTAACCATTGGCTTGTGCAAAAAATATAAAAAAAACAACGTCAATGGAGATTGCAACGACTATTTGCTTGATTTTATGCACCTTTTAACAGTAGAGCTCGGTCATTTAAGGGGTGTCCACATTCTATAGATAGATAGAAATGAAAGGCACTATAAGATGGATAGATAGATCTATCTTGTCATTGTCACTTTTACAAAGGAACAACAAAATTGAAGGTGCAGTGGCCATTTTAGTGTAGATAACAATTGATATAAAAAATCTATGCAGCTCTATGTATAAAGAAACATCTATGGGGGGGGCCTAAAAAAAAAAACTTTTGAAACAACTTCCGTTTTAGTCACCGTCAGAATAAACCCCTTGAGATGAAATCCACTTGTCCCAGCACTGCTTCAGTTCCTGGAAACATTTCTTGTACTGCTCTTTTCTTACTGTATCAAGAGCCTCTTGCAAATTTTTGTCCTGGATTTTTATCACGGTAGTAAATTGTGTCTTCCCTTCAGTCTCAATTTTAATTTTGGGACCAAAACAAAAGGTCGCAGGGAATGAGATCTGACGGATATGGGAAGTGCAAAGCTACGAAGGACTTCAAAAAGTTTCCGCACTTTTGTATTTTCATTGGAAACGGTGAAGGCACGAGGGAGGAGTAGTGATTGGTTGTGTCTGAGAGTGTCATGTGACTAGTTCTGTCTGGCAAAGCTGGCTGCCCTTGCAGTTTAGTATAAGAGTTGTCACCCTGTGGTGAAAATGGTTGTGAAACTTATAAATTGCACCAAAGAGGAACAGCGTTCCATCATACACACTTTTTGTGGGCAGAAGATGTCCCGGGAGCACAAATTCATCTCCGCATTTGTGTGCTCAGTATGGGGATAAAGTTCTCTCTTGTAGAGTCATCTATGAGTGGATTGAAATGTTTGAAAATTGGCGTACTAGTGTGACGGATACAGAGCGGTCTGGATATCTAGCTAAAGCCACGATGATGTGAAAGCAGCACTGCATCAGTGGCTACACGCTCAACCGGAAACATTTTTTTGCTGATGGCATAAAAACGTTGGTACGACGCTACGAAAATTGCATCTCAAAGGTTGGGGACTGTGTAGAAAAGTGATGTCATTTGTTTTTTAAATAAGAGTTTAAAAAAAGTGCGGAAACTTTTTGAACTTCCCTCGTACAACCAAATTGTTTTTGGTCAAAACCTCTTTGGTTGACAAGGTGGGGTGTGTGCAGTTGTGCTGCCATTGTCCAAAATTGACCACTGCTCCGGACATTTTTTTTTTCCTGATGTTTTCCCACAGGCACTTTAACAGTTCAGTGTAATGTTGCTGATTAACACTCCGTTCACAGGAAATAAACTCCTTATCATCAAGTTTATTAATGTTGAAAAGCACGATCATCATTGTCTTGATGATTGATGTGACGTGTTTTATTTGGCTTGTAGTTAAAAAATCGTCGAAGTTCCACGCACGAGAAATGGTTTAACGAAATGCGATGAGACCATGCAATACCTTTAGAAACAACGAAAGTTGGAAGTGCGGGATTCATGTGTTATGGGTCTTACTCAAATGTCCAAACCTTTCCAGTGGCAATCTCCATGGTTTTCCCAGCCAACTGATTTAGACAGATAGATAGCATGAAAGGCACTATATAATAAATAGATATTTATTTTAATATAGCCAGCAGGATCGCAATGATAGATAGATAGATAGATAGATAGATAGATAGATAGATAGATAGATAGATAGATAGATAGATAGATAGATAGATAGATAGATAGATACTTTATTAATTCCCAATTCCCTACTCCAGCAGCAGCATACTGATAATAACAATATTAATTAAAGAGTGATAACAATGCAGGTATACAGACAGACAATAACTTTGTATAATGTTAACGTTTACCCCCCCCCCGGGTGGAATTGAAGAAATTTTATTTATTTATTTTATTTTTTTATTTATAAATTTATTTGTGATCATCGTCTGTGTGAAAAATTGGGCTTTTGCGGGTTGCTTTTTTTTTTTGGGCTACTTTGTTAAAAACAAAGGAACGTGGTATTTTGGGCTATTTTTTCAAGCCCCCGTCCTCTGCGTCATTTCCATGTTTTTCATCCATCCAGTTCCCCTTCTCTTAGTATGTGCACTCCTAAGTGTACTTTATCACAGTAAAATCTCCCAATGTGGTGTGATGGCCTAATGTAGCCCCTCTAACACTCTCAAACAGCTCCAAGGGACAGGGAGCCCATGGTATGTGCCTAATCCTCTCGCTCTCAACACCGCCCCCTGCTTCCTATATCTGGTATTGCTTTAAGCTGTCCTTGGGCTATAACTTTTCTAAAGACCTTGAAAACCCAGAGTACCAGTGCGCTCATTTCCTAAAAAAAAGGCAACATTAAGAAACACAAAATGAAGTCACACGCTACGGGGGAGGAACAAGCATTGTCACAAGAACAGACTTCGTTGGCTCGGCGGTGGGGGGGGGGGTTGTGGGTCCGCTTGTGCCTCCTGTTGTAATCTTGGAGGTCAAGAAGCTGGTCGGAGCAACGAAATGCCTCAACAGCAAGTTTGAGTTACGAAGCGGCATGCCATGGCACGGCTGCACTTTTGTCTGGAGGCCGCTGCTTTTTAGCGTATATTCCACTGGTAATTGCTAATTAAGACTAAAACGGACAGCTTCACGATATTTAAAATAGGATTATGGGATGCGCTGGAGTGCAATTCTTTTCTCTACCCGTACCCCCCCCACACCACAATCTAAAAGGAATCGGATAGAGATGACATTTCCTTCTGACTGGTGTTACTCGTTGAATTGTTATTAAAACAGCCGCGTATTCACATCCGTATCGCGCGCTGCAAAACGTGAATACATTACCATGCTAATTAGCCTTCAATTACTGGTTTGTAGGCTGGGCGGGTTTCTCCTTTTTTCTTTTTCAGGAGTCTTTTAAATAGATTGGACATTAGCACCACCAGAGGCTAATTTGTCAAAAACGTTAAAGGTTTTTTAATTATTATCCAATTTTTGGATTGGGAATTTATGTTAATGATTAGGGTATCATAATGGAGTTTAATTAACATATGATGATAAAATAGCAGAGCCGCTAATTTGCTGACCATGAGCTTATTTTAGGACAGAACAGTAAGGTGAGCTAAGATGAGTAACGCCAAGGCTTGACTTCAACAAAGGAGACTCGGAAAATGAGCCAAGTGATCCATCATATCGCAAAAAAGACCATCTATAAGATAGTGTGTACCACTGGCAGTTAGGCCTTAGCACAAACGCTCCGACCGACCACCAAATATTAAGAGCTGGCAGACCAGCGAGGGGGTACCGCATCGTTAGAGGTCTGCTGCAGCCGCACCGGTGTTCTTCCTGTGATACTGAGGCAGTTCACACCGTGGCACATTTTTATAACAACAGGTCGGCCGCGTCTTGCCTCCTGGTTAGAATGTCTGGAATGTTGATTTGTTGGGGAGCGTTTGGCAGAAACTTCAATGACAAGCAGCTCGACGTGTTGCCTTTCCACAAGGACCGTTAGTATGGAAGGCATGGAACTTCGTGGAAGGGACCTTGTCGGCGAGTGGTGTCGCTGGTTGGACGTCCATCTTGTCAGGTGAGCATCTCTGACTGCTGATGTGCACAGACATCAATCCATCCACCAACACGTCAGTGAGCACATGGTGGGCCTAAGACGAGCCGTGGAAATTACCCATCGTGCAAAACAAGCTTAAAATCAACAGTGGAGACTTCTGACTCTTCTGGAATAGCGGGAGTGTGTTTTTATTGTGCCATTTGGACACTCGTCTCCTGACAGGTCAATATTTTCCACTGCCTTCTGATTTTAGATAACCCCAGTTTGTCTTATGTTTCTGCATTTCTTTTATGTCCTCCAAGGTGCCACAGGCAGTGTGTGGCCAGTCACCTGCTGGCGTGCTGGTTGAGACAATGAAGTCGGCCGTATCCCATCAGGACAGGGTGGTGCATTCAGCATTGTCCACCCCTTCGAAGGTTACATGATGATATTGTGTCCCCAGGGCTGGTGTTTCGGTGAGCTGTCTGGCAGGGGATTGAAGGCCCACATCCCAAAAAGTGACTTTTTGTTGTAACCACCGGCCACAAAAAAATAAATAAAATGAAAGACCAGCTAGTCCCACCCCAAGCAAGAAGGAGCTTCGGCTCTGTTCAGACTCGGCCAAGTCCAACCACATTTATCTTGCTGATGTTAACCTCCCCACCCACAGACCATCGGATGGCTATAAATAAATTATAAGAATAATGAACACGTTGACTGCCACAGTGGAAACTGGTGAAATTGTTCTTGAGTCTAAATTTAATATTCGGGTGCATTTAGATGTCATGTAGAACTCATGGTAAGAATTTCTTTTCTGTTACCTCATAGCTGGTGCAGTTGGCCAGTTGCCCGATCGCTCGGCTGAGACTCTTAAGTTGGATCTTCACAGCTTGTTGCAATCAAATGTTGCAATTTCCATTTGAAGTTCGTAGAAGGGCAGAGGCTAATCGTTCAGACAGTTGTTCCTACGTATTTAAATTATTTGTGTGAAATATAAATGTTATCCAAAGTATGGCTAATAAGAAAAAAACTAACTGCAAGGGAAATCCTCATTTGTGTGGTGTCATGTGGAGTTTTCATTCTTATTTTAGATGCTTGCTATCCTCTGCTTACGTGTTTTACCCACAGATTTGCTCGTATTTGGTGGTACAGGCCTGATGACGGTTTACAGGGTAACTCATAGGCTGGGTCAACCTATAGATGGCCTACTACAGGTTAGCTCAGATTTAGCAGATGGTGGGTAAAATAATGATGTGTGTTCACAATCACCAGTCAACCCCAACACTGAAATCAGCTGCCCAAAATCGTGTTGGTCATATTTGTGCTGCCCAAACAGCTCTGACCGCTCAAGGCATGGACTCCTCAAGACCTCTGACGGTGTCCTGTGGCTCCAAGTCCTTTTTAAGTTGTGAGGTGGCTCCTTTGTGGATGAGACTTGTTTTTCCAGCACATTCCACAGTCGCTCAATCGTATTGAGATCTTGAAGGCCAAGTCAGCGCCATGAACTCTTCGTTGTGTTTCTTGAACGATTCCTGAACAAGATTCGCAATGGGTCATTATCCTCCTAAAATTTGCCATTCTCATCGGGAAGTACCATTGAGGTGACAGGGTGAACATGGTCCGCAACACAGAGAGGACTGCCTACTCTGCTAGCCCCTTGAGCAAGGCCCTTAACCTGCAGTTGCTCCAGGGGTGCCATACAATGGCTGATCTTGCACTCTGACCCCGTGGGGTATACGAAAACTAACAAATTCCTAATACAAGAAATTGTTTAAGATGAAAATAAAGAACAAAAATTAACAACAATCTTTAGGTAGGTACTTGAAGGCAAGGACCCAGGCGTTCCCAGCAGAACTCTGCCCCTGCTGGCTTGCCTTCTTCCCATAGTGCATCCCCGCTACCATCTCTTCCCCAGGTAAATGTTGCACACGCACCCGGCCATCCACACAATCTGAAAGCACCAGACCAGGCCACCTTCTCCTGTTGCTCCATGGTCCAGTTCTGATGCTTATGAGGTCATTGTAGGCACTTTCGGCGATGGACAGGGGTCAGCATGGGCACTCTGACCATTCTTCAGCTACGCAGCGAGCTGTGATGCCCTGTGTGCTCACACATCTTTCTCACATGTAGTTTTTCAGTATTTTGTGCTCCAGTTGCTCTTCTGTGCGATCACTCCACTCTCTACGCACATCAGTGACCCTTGTGCGCTCTTGACCCTGTCACCTGTTTTACCAGACGTCCTTCCTTGGACCACTTTAGGTAGGTACTGAACACCGCAACACCCCACAAGACGAGAGGAAACCACAACCAGAAGTGCTGAGCTCTCGTGAATGGCTGGTCGTCTTCTAAAATAGTTGAATCTCAGAGAATTGGCATTTTCTTGTTCAGAATTTTCATATATAAATTACAAGGGGGGCTCCGACCCCTGCTCACTTCGCTCGCCTACCAACGGCATTGGGTATCCTGAAACACATTAGTTGAGCTCGTTCGTCTTGGAGCCGTAATTCGGTGTAAAGCGTTCAGCGGTTTGTACAATCCCAAGCAGCACATTACTCCTAACTTCACTCCGCAGTAGTGCCACTCACAATATGGCGGTGACGCCTGCGCCCTTCGCACTATCTTTGTGGACCTGTGGGGCCTCTGTAGCCTCTTCTGTTTGAATCCAGGCTGCATCGCAGAATCCTCTTTTTGGCGTGGCTGTGTCGTTAGCTATGGGCACCTTGTTGCTTCATTTCTCATTCACGTCAGTTGAGCTGTTTCGTTTTTGGGCGGTGAGTCGTTCGTTCGCAGTGGATACGACTTCGATTGCGGTTTATGAGACGTGCGCTGTACGCACCTGTGCAGTACGTCTCATGGTCCCATCGCCGTGTACCTGCGTCCATGCCATCCGGTTTAGTAAGCCTGCGTCCATGCCATCCGGTTTACCATTCTCAGTTAGTAATATGGATTTTACAATGTGTGTGTAATTGCAGGACGCGGATCAACACTCGACGACTGTCTTGGTTGGAAAAATGGACGTATTTGGTACATTTTCAAGTCTTTTCCTCCGCACCTCATAGACTATGATGTGAAGCACCAGTGCTGGCAAGATATTTTTAAAAAGCGCTTCACCTTCGAACACAGCTTCGCGCTGTAAATTTATATACATCAGGTTTGTGAAGAAATAACTTTGACTTGAAAATAGCAAACTTAATCCTTTAAGCAATTAAAGGGCAATGCCACCCAATACTATCAAAGTGTACAGAAACTGAAAATCTGATCTGGGCAATAGACCCCAGCTGCAGACCACCAGAGCGCCTCTCTATTGAGGAGATGTCACTTTCTATTGTAAGTGTCAGTGATGACACCTGGTTACACTATGGTTAAGATTAGGGTTGGGGGGAGGAGTTACCTGACGCCAGTCAAGTAAGCCATGTGACAGAAACCTGCAATCCAATTGGCTGCCCAGTGGCACTACTGAATCTTGATCAAGTCTGTCTCTTAGCTGTTATTGTGTCAGCAGCTGTCATGATTTGATATGATTTTAGGTGCTCCATGGTCGTCGCCAGTGTTTATTTCCGTTGTTAGGTCTGCTTCTAGCGTTGCTAGGGGCGTGGCCTCTGAGGTCAGGACCCTTATGTAACCAACGTGACGGGATAAAAGGGCGGCTTATGCGATCCGCGGATACCAAATCTCTTAAGTTTTCAGTTTATCTTTGTGCTTTTTTCTCAGGTGTACGTTTGGTTTTGACTCTCGATTATTGTGTTGCTTATTGGGCTTCAGTTTAGTTCTGCTTTTTATCTTTTTTTTTTTCTCGTTTTGTTTTTTACGCATATCTTACGTCTTTCGCTCACTCTTCACAGTTCACCGACGGAACAGCAGCACTTACGGAAATAAAGGCGAGACCCAAATGGACTCAACTCAGAGAGTGTATGGTAACGTGATGTGTGTGGAGTCGTTAAACGCAGAGGTTGAAAATCTTTAGCTCTCCTGTGTGGAAACGTTGGCCTCAGCTGTGCATTTTATGATCGTAGACGGAATTACGGTTCACGTTCTGTTCTCATTGCAATTCATTCCCAGCTGTGGCCACGCTTAAGTCCAGCATCTTATTACACACTTAGTATCCCATGAACGTGTTGTCCAAAACCAGTGCTTGAAGTGGGCCGGAGCTTTTCTTAGCATACCGGTGAGTATCGGCTGACACCTTCTCATGAATCTCTACGGGGGACACACCTCCGCACCCCACCTCCCACCCTCTTCGACTGAGTCTGACACTTCACGGGGTGACCTCAAAGAGGGCTCCACTGAGCCCTGAACACCAGGCACGACTCCACCAAACAGTTTAGGGATAATTAAAAGGTTTTTTTTATCACCCAGAGACCCATTCATAGGCTTTTTAACAATCCAACAATATATTTACCATTAATAAAGCGCCTTTCACTCCTCTACGTGCGTTTAGCTCTCTGCCTCCTGACTGAGCTGGATGAGGCAGAGCAGCTCCTTTTACGTCATTAGGAATAGGGAGGTCCATTCTTCATAGCTTCCCCACTGCGGCACCAAAGGACAACAACTGGGATTCCCTGCCATACTACAATACCCAGACAACCTGGCGGGTGTCCATTGTGAGCTCCGGTCCGGGGAGCACAGCCACCTTTTGTGCCGGTGGACAAATTGTTCAAAAGGTTCACTCATCCCTTGTCCATCCATTATTTGATCATCTCGACTGGGGCAGAAACTGAGGACCATCCTGGCCAGGTTGTGTCTCCATTCAAGTGCTCTATCCTTTACAGCCCCCCCAAGTCGGACAGGTAATCATCTCTGACCCCCGTCGGTATGCCAATCCAACCAGTCCGATACTTACAACGCGGACAGCGACCGATGCTCTCACTCTATAGCCAAATATTTGGTTCCACTACAGGCACCAGTCCAAGCCAGTTTATAAAGGAACTCACGAAGTTTATTCTTGATGATAAAAATGCTGAAAACGTTCCCCTCATGTCACACAGCATACGGCATCACATCCACTTTGTTGCACATCTCACCGTTGACGATTATGCGTTCCTTTGTTTCCTCAGGCACCAAAATCTGGAAAAAAATAAAAGGTAGCTCTGATTTTTTGTGTCTTACTGCTTTGGTGTCCTTTGGTTTGTTATCATGGCCTCGGTCACTGCGGGGGTCTCATGTGACTCCTGTTTTGACACATGAATGCAGATCTCTGCACATTCGTGTTTTTGATCCCTTGCATGGCACCTGACAAGTTTTTTGTGTGTGTGTCACTTCCATTCAGGCCTCAATCCAACCCAAACCCCTCCAATTCTGATGATGCCCACCACCCCGTTGTTCACTTCGGTCACTCAGTGCCTCGGGCACAACCTCATTGTAAGGCTGATGGAGACACGCGAGTCCAGGCTGGCATTACAAAACGCTGTAAAGGCGTGCAGAGCGCGAGGGCTTATTGAACAGCTTGTCCCACCGCGCCTTCACTTTCTGCACCTCTCCTGTAGGTGCGATGTGTCGGCCCCTAACTACCGGATGATTGATTTTGCATCTCCAGCATGGCGATGAGTTGGGGAATTTGAACTTTATTAAGCAGGGTTCAGCAGCCACAAGGACGAGCTTTGCCTTGAATTGAAATGACACGGAAAGCTTGTCTCCATCGCACTGCCTCCGTCTGTCACGCTGAAGGGACATCTGTTTGTATATCAGGCCCCCCTCCCTCCATCCCATCTGCAGGCTTGCCGCTTGAAGTGAAGTGTTTTCAGTGTGCTAACCCTCGGCTGCTTCTTCTTCTTCTTCTTCTTCTTGTAGGTCATGCGATATTTAAGATCACATATCTCAGCCATCACGACTTCAAGGCTGTCTTCAAGACCCTCTTCTTTGAATCGGACGCAGCCACGGTCAATGAGATAGTACTTAAGGTACAGTGGGCGACTCAAAGTCTGTGGGGGGCGGCATTTGTGTGTTCGAGGGTCTGTGAGGTGTATGTGTGTGTGTGTGTGTGTGCGCACTCTTCACTGTGCATGAACAAGCAAGTGTGTGCATTTGACGGCGTTCACACTGCCTGTAGCCATTGCTATATTACATTGAGGATGACTTGTGTTCTGTTCTGTGTTTGTGTTGTTTGACACCCAACCTACCTGGAAAGGGTCTTCTTAAAGAATCAAGCTGGGGGGCTGTCAAAAGGCAGGGCCTATTAAAGCCTATTGTGGCCCTCCTTGTGTGATTTTGGGCTATATAAAAAGAAATTGTATTGTAATTGTAAGTAAAGGTGACTCCATTCCCATATGTGGATTATGTCTGATTTTGTTTTAGGTTCGATTAGTTTAGATGTACATTATTAATCCCAAAGGGACATTTACAGTGGGTATAGAAAAGAATCCCCCCCCTTTGAAATATTCCCATTTTTTTTTTGCTTTACAGCCTTAAATATAAACACACAAACCAATATTTTTTCCAGCTTTACTTACTCAATGCAATCTATAATATCAGAGTGAAAGATATCACAGCTACAGTTCAGAAGAATTTTAAAAATCAAAAACAAGACATACTGAGATTAATAAAGGATCCCCCCCCAAACTCCTAAACTCAATCAGGTGTCGGTGCCCACCATTTCCATTGCCCACCCTGGTTACTGGCTTCCTTCCACCTTGTGAATTTCCCCTTGAGTTAATAAAATCTATCTATCTATCTATCTATCTATCTATCTATCTATCTATCTATCTATCTATCTATCTATCTATCTATCTATCTATCTATCTATCTATCTATCTATCTACCTACCTACCTACCTACCTACCTACCTACCTACCTACCTACCTACCTACCTACCTACCTACCTACCTACCTACCTACCTACCTACCTACCTTCCTTCCTTCCTTCCTTCCTTCCTTCCTTCCTTCCTTCCTTCGGAGTGTGATTAGTGAAGCTGTTCCTGGAGCATTCATTCCCTTGCTTGGTAGTGCAACTGACAGCAAACAACTGACTATGAGTGGCAGGCCACTTTCACAAGATCTCAGAGGTTGAGTTGTGGACAGACATAAGGCAGGAGATGGAGACAAAAAAAAAATCTCAAAGGCTTTTATCAATTCCCTAGAAGCTCAGTAAAGTCCATAATAAAGAAGTGGCAAATGTTTGGTACGACTAGGACCCTCCCTGGATCCTCCAAACTGGATGGAAGCGCAAGGAGGAGACTGGTAAGAGAGGCTACCAGAGGCCAATGGCCACTTTGAAGAAGTTACAAGATTTGATGGCAAAGAGTGGTCATTGTGTGGATGTGACAACAATTTGACAAGTGCTGCACAATGGTGGCTTGTTCAGGAGGGTCGCACTTCTCAAGAAAGGCCACATTAAGGCTCGTCTGAGCTTTGCCAGAATGCACCTTGAAGATCCTGATGCCAGCTTGGAAAAGGTCTTATGGTCAGATGAGACCAAAATCAAACTATTTGGCCTCAATCCCAAATGGTACACCAATGCAGCTCACCATCCACAACACACCATACCTACAGTAGAGCATGGAGGGGGCAGCATCCTGTTGTGGGGGGCCTGGGGCTCTCGTTAGGGTAGAAGGAAAAATGAATGGGGCAAAATACCATCAAATTCTTGAGGAAAACCTGCTACCCTCTGCCAGAAAGTTGAAGATGGGTAGAAAGTTCACCTTTCAACATGACGACAACCCGAAACACACAGCAAAATGGACCACACAGTAAAAAGTGAATGTCCTGTTGTGGCCAGTCAGAGCCCAGACCTAAATCACAGTGAAAATCTGTGGAAAGATCTGAGGATAGCAGACCACCAACGCTCACCATCCAATTTGAGTGAACTTGAACAGTTCTGTAAAGAAGAATGGGGGGGCAAATATTACTCGGGTGGGCAAAGCTGATGGAGAAGAATCCCAACAGTCTCAAGGCTATCATTAAAGCAAAAGGGGGGGTCAACAAAATAACATTGACATGGGGGGGGGGGGGGGTGATCCTTTATTAATCTCATTATTTCTTGTTTTTGATTTTTTATAATTGTTCTCATCTGTATTTGTGATATCTTTCACTTGGATGTTACCGGTTGCATTGTGTAAGTAAAGCTGGGAAGAAATATTGGTTTGTGTGTTTTCATTTAAGGCTGTAAAGCAAAAAAAAATGGGAATATTTCGAAGTGGGGGATTCTTTTCTGTACCCACTGTAAATACATACAGCAGCAGAAACTGTGACTTAGAAGTGCTTCAGGAGAGAGTCCCTCCTGGAGGGGAGTTTTCATGACAGTGTCCAGTTTTACCCTCACTCACGTTTCTCTTTTCCACAAACAGCTTCCAGTGTGTCCGAGGTTAGCTCTGTGGCGGAGTGGGCTTTGGCACCCTGCTTCTTTTGCACTCACGTTACTCCCCAAGGAGACCACAGTTTCATTTTGCAGGTGGTCCCAGTCCAATACGAGTGGGGACAAATATCTACCCTAAACATACCCTGCATGCAACATTAATAAAAACAGATTCATCAGACAGAAGCAACCTAACAGACTACCGTGATAGTTACCGTGACCGTTTGGCGGTCTCTTGGCCTTGGAACCCCTGCAGATTTTATTTTTTTCTCCAGCTTTCTGGAGTTTTTTCTGTCCACCCTGGCCATCGGACCTTACTCCTTTTCTATGTTAACTAATGTTGTCTTATTTTAATTTCTTATTTTGTCTTTTATTTTTCTTTTCTTTATTATGTAAAGCACTTTGAGTTACTTTTTGTATGAAAATGTGCTATAGAAATAAATGTTGTTGTTGTGACCACCAACAGCATCCCGGCCTCTGCTGCATTGCTTAATGTTGTCTTCAGCGCCACACGTCTGCAAATTCATCATCTCGTGATGGTGGTAAAAAAAATGTAAAACTGTCGCTACTGTTTTGAGAGCAGTTATTAGTGCCGTTTCTGTACATGGAAACCTGCAAACACGAGAGAGGAGTCTGGGCTGGTGGAGGTGAAAAGTGGAAGGGTTTCATACAAAACGGTGGGTGGACAATTTCAGAATGTCGAGGGGGACGTTCGGTTACTTGCGTCAATGCCTACCAGCAAGACTCCCACAGAAATGCTCAACAGTTTTCGTCACACAACACAGATTGAGGGGGCCGTATTGGCTGGCAGCAGTCTGCCACCGCCGTCACTCGCTCTTCCCATCGAGTCAGTTCCGTGATACGTCTTAATTTTTAGCACAGACGTACACTATAGCGCCTTTACAAACTATTCAAACGGCTTCACTTTTTCCACCTATTGTTATGTTGCAAACTTTTTCTAAAATCTTTAAAAAAAATTTTCCCCCCCTCAAGTAACACTCAATACCCCAGAATGACAAAGCAAACACAGGATTTTAGAACTGTGTGCACGTTTATTAAAAATAACAAACTGAAATCTCCCGTTGATGCAAATATTCAGACCCTTTGCTTTGGCTCAGGTGCATCCCATTCTATTAACCTCTTTTGAGATGTTTGGAGACCACCTGACTGGACTGATTAGTGAAGGCACACAGTTGTCTCTTGGAGGTCCCACAGCTGTGTCGTGAGGTCCCAAGGCATTGCCGGCCGAGCTCAGAGACCAGGATTGTGTCGAGGTCTCAGATCTCGGGAAGCCTCCTAAGAGCCCAACGGCCTCCATTATTCTTAAGTGGGTGAAGTTTGAAGCAAATAGGACTCTTATTAGAGCTGACCACCTGGCCAAACTGAGCAATCGGGGGTTGAAGGGTCATGGTAAGAGAGGTTTTTTTTTGTTTTTGTTCTTTATTTTGCCTTATACAATTTCTTGTATTTGGAATTTGTTAGTTTTCGCATACCCCTTGTGGTCAGAGCGCAGGGTCAGCCATTGTACAGCGCCCCTGGAGCAATTACAGGTTAAGGGTCTTGCTCAAGGGCCCAGCAGAGTAGGATCTCTTTTGGCAGTGATGGGGATTTAAACCAGCAACCTTCGGGATGCCAGCACAGATCCTTAGCCTCAGAGCCACCACTCCACCCAAGGTAGTCAAGAACCTGGTGGTCACTCTCGTTGAGCTCTACAGCGCTGCTTCTTAAACTTTTTTTTTTCCTCACGACCCACAATCGCTGCCGATTGTCATCCCCTTTGGAGTTTCCCCCTAGGAGAATTGGCACAGAGTGTTGTTCCCCTTCCATATTTTTGTAATTCACTACTTGGCACAACCCGAGTTCAGACATCGCAATGTCGAGACCCATAGTATAAGAGAAATGGTGCTCTAGGGAACCCTTACACAGATGGGCGAGACTTTCTAGGAGGACAACCATCACTGCGACACTCCGCCGACCTGGAGCAGCCAGATAGAAACCTCTCCTCCGTGAAAGACGCATGGAAGCCCACTTGGAGTTTGCAAAAAGGCACCTAAATGACTCTGAGGTTGTGAGAACCAAGACCCCAAGTTTAGCATCAATCAGGTACGGCTTATCACCTGTGCAGCACAATTCCAACAGTGAAGCTTAGTGGTGGCAGCATCAGGATGTTGGAGATCAGACACACTTGAGGGAAAGCTGAATGGAGCAAAATCCAAAAAATCTGCTCGGAATGCTCTGGACCTCAGGGTTGGCCAAGGGGTCATCTCCATGCAGGACAAAGCAAAGACACCACAGTAGTCTGCTCTGAGAACATCCTTGAGGGAACATCTCTGGAGAGACCGGTGGTCTCCATCCCACCTGACAGAGCTTGAGAGGATCAGCCGAGAAGAAGGGCAGAAAGTCCCCCAAATCCAAATTTGTCACGTCAGGCCCAATAAGAGTCCAGGCTGGAATCAGCCAAGTACTGAGTCGAGGGTCTGAAGACTTGTGTCAATGGGATATTTCAGTTTTTTATTATTTTTTTTTTTAAACCACGAGAACGCAGATCGTAAAGTTGTAACAAACTGTCCCAACATCGTAATGTTTGCATTCTGTGTTTCAGTCAGTTTGTGCCAACTGTAACAAGGCGCTATATAGGCACCAGATACAGACTGACAGCGGAGGAATGTGAAAAATAAATAAAAAGATCTATTCTCGTCATCTGTGGGTTACGTCTTCCTCGTACCCACAGACACAACACAGTCCCAGAAGCACACAAAACAAAAAGCAAAGCACCAACAAAACATCAAATCTTCCTTCGCCAGCACTCCTCCGGGTAAGCGTTGTCCTCCTCCTCCCGACTCTGGCTCCCAGAGTGGTGTCTGCCGGCTTCTTTTATATCCCGCTGCGTTACAGCCCAGATGGGCTCAGGAAGCCGTGTAGCGCCCCCTGGCAGTGGCCATGGAGCCTAACAGGGATGAGCTCTGGTGTTTCACAATTGTGGCCCCGATGCAACCCAGGGGGGCTGCCACCAAGTGTTCCAGGGGACATAGTGCGCATTCCATGGCTGCTCCCCCAGATCCAGAGTCAAAGGGGCATCCCGGCCGGGCATGGGTTCTGGATGTCCGCCACACCACCCTCACAGTGCGTCTTTGAGTTTGGGCGCCATACATTTCCTGGAGACTGGAGGCACCCCAGCCAGTAACGGCTCATGTGAGCAGGCCGAGTGTGGCCCCTTGATTTCATTTTGTGTCCACTGCTGAATGCCAGGCACCGGGGGCTTTAGACGGTAGACTCTCACTCAGTTCCTTTTAAGGACGACGGTGCAGGGTGATGGCAGGCTTGCTGGCCGTCCGTCTGTCAGTGGAGTCTGTCGATGTCTGTCCTCAGCCACTTTTATTTATTTGGTTTTTTTTTTTCCTCTCTCTCCTACAGTTAAATTATATTTTGGAGTCCCGAGCCAGTACTTCCCGGGCTGAATACTTTGCTGAGAAGCAGCGGAAGCTGAGCAGGAGGACGAGCTTCAGTTTCCAAAAGGACAAGAAATCCGGGCTGCAGTGAATCCTGCGTTCTCCAAGAGTTTTTTTTTTTTTGTTTTTGTATTTTTGTTTTTCTCCAGAGGACTCACGACATCGGGGCTCAACGAATGTGGGAAGGTGGCGGCGTTTACAATGGAGTCAAAGCCCCCCTTCCCATGGTGGTACAGCCGCTCTCTTTAGCCATATCAGTGGAGCAGCGAGGGAGGACAGAGAGGCTGGCAGCGAGCTGGTCAGGCTTGTGTCCTTCACTAATCCCGCCCCCTAACCCTCCACCACACACCTTCACCTGTCCTTGTTTTGGATTCGTGGCACAGGTAACGACTTCCGCTTACATGGAAGAGACTCACCCACGCACGAACTGTAAATACCGAAAGGAGAGCAGAACAAACCGGCCGAGCTGAAAAGTGCGAGTTATATCAGGGTTTGTTTGACGCCACCTTGTGGTTATTTCATGTTTTGTTTTTTTTTTTTTAATTTGTACATAGTGATTGCATTCGGCATCAGTCTGAAGTTACCTGCTCCGGCTGTTAGTTCTTCAGTGCCTATACTGTGTAGTAAAATGCAAAACTGAGAGTTTTACACGCGCGCAATCTCAGAGTCCACCTCCAGTCTCCGTAAGTCGCCATACGATAATCTGAGAACAAAGTCAAGGAGTCATTCAGAGGTTTCCTTTGTCTTTCTGACTGGCTAATTAATAAAGCATTTTTATGACCACAAAAATATTTTATTCTTTCTTTTATATATATATATATATACTTGCAAAATACCCGCGCTTCGCAGCGGAGAAGTAGTGTGTTAAAGAGGTTATGTAAACATATATATACATATCTACATATACATAAATATACATATATATATATATATATATATATATACACATCCACATATATATATATATACAGTAATCCCTCCTCCATCACGGGGGTTGTGTTCCAGAGCCACCCGCAAAATAAGAAAATCCGCGAAGTAGAAACCATATGATTATATGGTTATTTTTATATTGTCATGCTTGGGTCACAGATTTGTGCAGAAACACAGGAGGTTGTAGAGAGACAGGAACGTTATTCAAACACTGCAAACAAACATTTGTCTCTTTTTCAAAAGTTTAAACTGTGCTCCATGACAAGACAGAGATGACAGTTCTGTCTCACAATTAAAAGAATGCAAACATATCTTCCTCTTCAAAGGAGTGCGCATCAGGAGCAGAGAATGTCACAGAGATAGAGAAAACAATCTCTAGCAAACAAATCAATAGGGCTGTTTGGCTTTTAAGTATGCGAAGCACCGCGGCACAAAGCAGTTGAAGGCGGCAGCTCACACCCCCCTCCGTCAGGAGCAGAGAGAGAGAGAGAAAACAAACAGTGAAAAATCAATACGTGCCCTTCGAGCTTTTAAGTATGCGAAGCACCGTGCAGCATGTCGTTTCAGGAAGCAGCTGCACAAAAGATAGCAACTGTGAAGATAATCTTTCAGCATTTTTAGACGAGCGTCCGTATCGTCTAGGTGTGCGAACAGCCCCCCTGCTCAATCCCCCTATGTCAGGATCAGAGAAAGTCAGCGCAAGAGAGACAGAGAAAAGTAAGTTGGGTAGCTTCTCAGCCATCTGCCAATAGCGTCCCTTGTATGAAATCAACTGGGCAAACCAACTGAGGAAGCATGTACCAGAAATTAAAAGACCTATTGTCCGCAGAAACCCGTGAAGCAGCGAAAAATCTGCGATATATATTTAAATATGCTTACATATAAAATCCGCGATGGAGTGAAGCCGCGAAAGGCTAAGCGCGATATAGCGAGGGATCACTGTGTGTATATATATAAATATATATATATATATATATATATATATATATATATATATATATATATATATATATATATATATATACACAGTGGGTACGGATAGTATTCAGACCCCCTTCAATTTTTCACTCTTTGTTATATTGCAGCCATTTGCTAAAATCATTTAAATTAATTTTTTTCCTCATTAATGTACACACAGCACCCCATATTGACAGACAAAAAAAAAGAATTTTTGAAATTGTTGCAGATTTATTAAAAAAGAAAAACTGAAATATCACCTGGTCCTAAGTATTCAGACCCTTTGCTGTGACACTCATATATTTAACTCCGGTGCTTTCCATTTCTTCTGATCATCCTTGAGATCCCCTTCATTTGAGTCCAGCTGTGTTTGATGATACTGATTGGACTTGATTAGGAAAGCCACACACCTGTCTATATAAGACCTTACAGCTCACAATGCATGTCAGAGCAAACGAAAATCATGAGGTCAAAGGAACTGCCTGAAGAGCTCAGAGACAGAATTGTGGCAAGGCACAGATCTGGCCAAGGTTACAAAAAAATTTCTGCTGCACTTAAGGTTCCCAAGAGCACAGTGGCCTCCATAATCCTTAAATGGAAGACGTTTGGGACGAGCAGAACCCTTCCTAGAGCTGGCCGTCCGGCCAAGCTGAGCTACCGGGGGAGAAGAGCCTTGGTGAGAGAGGTAAAGAAGAACCCAAAGATCACTTTGGCTGAGCTCCAGAGATGCAGTCAGGAGATGGGAGAAAGTTGTAGAAAGTCAACCATCACTGCAGCCCTCCACCAGTCAGGGCTTTATGGCAGAGTGGCCTGTCGGAAGCCTCTCCTCAGTGCAAGACACATGACAGCCTGCATGGAGTTTGCTAAAAGACACCTGAAGGACTCTCAGATGGTGAGAAATAAGATTCTCTGGTCTGATGAGACCAAGATAGAACTTTTTGGCCTTAATTCTAAGCGGTATGTGTGGAGACAACCAGGCACTGCTCATCACTTATCCAATACAGTCCCCACAGTGAAGCATGGCGGTGGCAGCATCATGCTGTGGGGGTGTTTTTCAGCTGCAGGGACAGGACGACTGGTTGCAATCGAGGGAAAGATGAATGCGGCCAAGTACAGGGATATCCTGGACAAAAACCTTCTTCAGAGTGCTAAGGACCTCAGACTGGGCCGAAGGTTTGCCTTCCAACAAGACAATGACCCTAAGCACACAGCTAAAATAACGAAGGAGTGGCTTCACAACAACTCTGTGACTGTTCTTGAATGGCCCAGCCAGAGCCCTGACTTAAACCCAATTGAGCATCTCTGGAGAGACCTAAAAATGGCTGTCCACCAACGTTTACCATCCAACCTGACAGAACTGGAGAGGATCTGCAAGGAGGAATGGAAGAGGATCCCTAAATCCAGGTGTGAAAAGCTTGTTGCATCTTTCCCAAGAAGACTCCTGGCTGTATTAGCTCAATAGGGGGCTTCTACTAAATACTGAGCAAAGGGTCTGAATACTTAGGACCATGTGATATTTCAGTTTTTCT
The DNA here is from genome assembly GCF_900747795.2 of Erpetoichthys calabaricus. Taxonomy (NCBI): domain Eukaryota; kingdom Metazoa; phylum Chordata; class Cladistia; order Polypteriformes; family Polypteridae; genus Erpetoichthys; species Erpetoichthys calabaricus. Next base: position 189,459,453 of record NC_041402.2, on the reverse strand, counting down.
TTTTTAATAAATCTGCAACAATTTCAAAAATTCTTTTTTTTTGTCTGTCAATATGGGGTGCTGTGTGTACATTAATGAGGGAAAAAATTAATTTAAATGATTTTAGCAAATGGCTGCAATATAACAAAGAGTGAAAAATTGAAGGGGGTCTGAATACTTTCCGTACCCACTGTAGTAGATGCAATGGATGGGGGGGGGGGGGGGGGGATGAAGTGGCGCCTCTTGATCTGGACGAGCGACTATCGACTCTACTCTCCTGAATCGCTCACCCTGTCGTGGAGTGCCACCCTGTGAATAAACCTCATTTCTGTTGCCTGGCCATGTGATCTCATTCTGGTGGTCATCACTCACAGCTCTTGGGGGAGTCGACTGACCTGTAAACCAAGTTTTTAATCTTTAGATTCGCCTCCTACTTTGGGGCCCACAGAACTGCTGCCACCCCTCCAATCTCCTTCTCGATCTCACATTCCCTTCTTCCACCAAGACCCTGAGATACCTGAACTTCCCCACTAGGAGCAATGGTTCTCCCCTCACCTGCAGAGAGCGATCCGATCTTTTCAGAGAGAGAGAGAGAGATCACGACCTCCGACTTGGACTTGGACCTGATCCTCATCCCAGCCACCTCACACTTGAGTGCGTTCTGATGAGGCAAAGAAGAGGACGTCATCTGAATCGAGCAGCAGTGCCACCTTGGGCCTGCCCAGCTGCACATCCATCTTGGTATCCTGTCCACGAAAGCCACAATAGCAGTGGTAGCCAGGATTGAGGTGAAAACTTGGGACCACTTCACTGTTGGTTAAACAAACAAGTGCGGTGGGCCTGGAGGGTCTTGTGTTGCGTTGTGCTCCCCTGTAATCTTCACGTGCCCACTTTGCTTTTCTTGTTTAGCTGCTCTCCATAGACTGAACTTCTGTTGTGGCCTGACCCTGCCAGGCCCGGCATTGGCACATTGAGACGAGACCCTCCGGCCATATTAACTGTGGACCTACAGTGGTCCCGGCTTTTGTTTTTATCCAGGGGATGGCACTGCATTTCTCTCCTGGATTGTTCCCCACGTCTGTGTTTGGTGGCATTTTCTGTCTTAAATGGGCGATTGGGCTGCCGTTTTCTTCGTGTGATTGACGGGAGCCTACTGCAAGGCGCTATAAAAGGCGAACCACCCTTACAGGATGAGAAGCGAGGGTTGAGATTGACTGTCCCTAAAAGGTCAGGGGGGCCCTAGTTTGTCTCGTATCACCCTCTATGGGACAGCATCCTGCCGTACACCTGTTGCCAGCAGAGTCATTTACTGGACATTTTGGGATGGCCTGCTGCCTCCTGTGTAAGCTGGCGTCCCTAAAGCCACAGTGTGACTTGAGTGCACTTGAACACTTGAACTCTGTCTTCAGGACAGGATCCTGCCTGGGGTCCATGTTCACCGATGGCCTTGTCGTCGGTCACTGCACACTTGTCATGGAGCGCTGTCCCCTTCAGGGCTGCTCTGTGCAATGTTGTCAGTCACTGTACACTTTGTGATGGCCCGCTGCCCCCTACAGGCTGATGTCCCTAATTAGCTCCGGAATGGCCGTGTGCACTTTGATGCATTGTCGCCCCCTACAGGACAGGATCCTGCCATAAACCAGGTCAGTGTCTGTGGATAACCAATATTGTCAGTCGCTATACACTTTAGGGGGGCAGCGGACCATCACAAAGGTCATTGTCCCTAGTTTGCTCTAGTGTGTGACTGTTGCCCCCTACAGGTCAAGATCCCACCATAAACAGCATACATAAGGGGACCACCTGCAGGTATTGCCAGTGTCGTTATACATCGTGATAGCCTGTCGAACCCCCCCAAAGGCCGCTGTCCCTCATTTGCCCCAGTATGACCGTGTGCACTTCAATGCATTGTTGCCCCCTACAGGACAGGATTCTGCCTTAAATTCATACACCAGAGTAGTGTGATGGTCTTCTGCCCCCTACAGGTTGGTGCCTGTAAAATCTCAGTTATAACTGTGTGCACATGGATAGACTGTCACCCCCTAGAGGACAGGATACTATATTACACCCATTGTCAGTACAGGGGAATTTGTTGTCAGTCACTGTACACTCTGTGATGGCCAGCAGTCCCCTTCTGTACGATTACCAACACCCCCTACAGGACAGGACAGGATGCTGCCTTGAACCACTGCTGCTGGGACCAATGTCTGCAGGTGACCTTGATCTCCGTCACCATACACATTGTGATGGACTGATACCCCCCTTCAGGGCTGGTCTGCACATTACTACAGCGTGGGCTTGTGCACCACGGTGGGCTGCTTTCCCTACAGGCTGGTGTCCCAGGTTTTCAACAGTGTCACCGTGTGCACTTCGTTTGACTGCCACCTCCTACAGGTCAAGTTCCTGCCATAAACCCTTACACCAATTGGCTGGGGGGACCACCTGTGGATATCATCAGTCTCTTTATTCATTGATTGTGATAGCCTGCTGCCCCCCTAAAGTCTGCTGTCCCTAATCTGCCCCAGTATAGACTGTGTGCCCTTTGATAGACCGTCGCCCCCTGCAGGTCAGGATTCTGCTGTACTCCAGGTCAGTGGCTATCACTAAACACATTGTGATGGCCTGCTGCCCCCCTAAAGGCCGCTGTCCCTAATCTACCCCAATATGACTGTGCATTTTGATAGACTGTCGCCCCCTACAGGACAGGATCCTGCAATACACCTGGTCCTTGTTGGTGGATAACCAAACTGTCAAGTCACTGTACACTTTTTTGATAGCCTGCTGCCCCCCCCTAAAGGCTGCTGTCCCTAATTTGCCCCATTATAGACCATGTGCACTTTGACTGTTGCCCCCTACAGGTCAGGATTCTGTCGTACCCCATGTCAGTGTCTGTAGATTACCAAACTGTCAAGTCACTGTACACTTTGTGATGGCCTGCTGCCCCCTTAAGGTTGATGTCCCTAATTCACCCCAATATGACTGTGTGCACTTTGATAGACCGTCGCCCCCTGCAGGTCAGGATTCTGCTGTACCCCAGGTCAGTGTCTGTCACTAAACACATTGTGATGGCCTGCTGCCCCCCTAAAGGCTGCTGTCCCTAATTTGCCCCATTATAGACCATGTGCACTTTGATTGACCGTCGCCCCCTACAGGACAGGATCCTGAAATACACCTGGTCCTTGTTGGTAGATAACCAAACTGTCAGTCACTATACACTTTGTGATGGCCTGCTGCCCCCTAAAGGTTGGTGTCCCTAATCTGCCCCAGTGTAGACCTGTGTTTACTTTACCCCAGGTCAGTGGCTATCGCTATCACTTTCAGATAGCCTGCTGCCCCCTATAGGCTGCTGTCCCTAATCTACCCCAATATGACTGTGCACTTTGATTGACTGTCGCCCCCTGCAGGTCAGGATTCTGTCATACCCCAGGACAGTGTCTGTCACTAAACACTTTGTGATGGCCTGCTGCCCCCTAAAGGCTGCTGTCCCTAATTCACCCAATATGACTGTGTGCACTTTGATTGACTGTCGCCCCCTGCAGGTCAGTGTCTGTGGATTACCAAACTGTCAGTCACTGTACACTTTGTGACGGCCTGCTGCCCCCTACACGTTGGTGTCCCCAGTATAAACCCGTGACAGTGGAACGAAGGGTTCCATGCCCGCCTCTGGAGTTTGTGATGCAGTGCGGCCCCCCCCCCCCCCCCCCCCTTTCAGGGCAGCTCTGTAGAGTACCCCAGCACTGGCCTGTGCACCATGCTAGACTGGTGGGTTCCTGTCTCGCTCCCCAAGATGGACACGTTGTTATCCTAATGACCCCAACTGCCCACCTTCTGTCCCCAAGTGCCTTAACTGTCGTGTGCTGCGGTTCTTTGCTGTGCGTTCTTCCGGCTCTCCGACGAGGACGACTCTAACATTTATCAGAAAGATCAGCAAAACAGTAAAACAATAGCTAATGAGTATTTGCTCCCTGTTGCATTGGCGCTTTTGAACAATGCGGTAACATCTGTGGCGGCGGCTCGCTGCTCTCCCCAGGGCAGGATAATGTGGCACGTTGTAACAAAGCAAAAAAAGAAAAAGAAAAACCTGCCGCCTCGTGTGCCACACTTTGCCCCCCCCAGCCCGAGTCCTCGGCGCCAGTGCAGCTGCTCCGGGCCCAGGCTCTGTCATGAGTGGGACTTTAACCCTTGAGGGGTGGAGGCCTGTTGCATTGTGGGAATGCTAAGTTGGCAACTCCTTGATGAGGGGGCAGAGGGGTGGGAGGACAGCTGATGCTTGTGGTCCTGTGTGTAAAGGCGATGGCGGACCAACGATTTGTTGTGTAAAGCGCCTCACACTTGTAAACGGCTTTTCATGTGCAGTGTGAAGCCTGGCAAAGCCGGGGTGTCACCTTTATAGTCAAGGGCTCCTTTTGTAGTGCCCGCTGTGCATAATTTGGTCACAGTTACTAGCCCCCCTCAACCCCCTGAACATGGGGGTTCACAGTAGGGCTGGTGTCCCCTGCAGTGTGGTGATTCCAGATGTTGAATGACAGGCATCCTGTGTACAGGGGACAGATGCCAGCAGGGTCGTCACATAAACCGTAAACATCTGGGCTCGTCCTCCTTTCTGTCCTTCTGTCCATTTATTTTGAGGGCAGGTGGGTCAGAGGGGGCCGTGACGAGTTTGAGTGTTGCTGGGATTTGGTGACCCAAAGTGCCCTGCATCTTGGTGACCATCAAATGATGAAAGTTCTGGTATCCTTAAGGCCAAGGATCAGAAATCTGTGATGTCATTTGGGGTCCATTGGACTGTCACAGGTGGGCCAGTGTGGCACCCTCTAGGACCCCCACTCCCCAGTTAATGCCCTTGCTATTATCGACTGGTTTTTGTGGCAGCACTCCTCACACACACCGACTTGTTTGACTTCTTTTCCCGATCCCACCGGTCACACCAGTGTTTCCTGATGTGACTGCTGTATACCTTAATGAGGGGGCTGTGTGTGTGTGCGTGCGCCATGTATCGCTGTCCCACCGGAGACGGCCACCTTGAGCTGCAATGGCTCTGATTTATGGGGTCCCATCTGCTCTTTGCTTTTCCAGCTTGCTATGGCGGTATGCGCACTCTGAGATTTGACTGATCAATAAATTTCTGCCCTGCGTTCGTTCGCACAGCGAGGTGCCCACCATCTCCGGTGGCGCTCCGTTCTGCATACTTCAAGGGGAGAGAACAGCTGGCCCGCCTCGCCAGACGAGGGGAGCATTCGGAGCAGCGAGATGTGCCTTCCAAATCCCGGGGCCGCCGTCCTAACGATCCCCCTTACCCGTCTGTCTCCCCTCCTACTGTCCGTTTAAATGTCCTCAAATTGTTTGTTTCAAAACCAAAACGAGGTGGTAGTGGGTGGCAGGGAGAGGAGACGCCGTGAAGGAGCCCAAGCTGATGGGGGTCTGTGGTTACTCCGTCTGACCTGCTCATTCCACCATTGTAAGAGAAGAGCTCTAAGCTTTTTGGACCCTGACCTGAGTTTTGTCACAAGATACTTTTTGTCATTTATTTGGGAAACATGCAGTCCTCCAGCCGTCTTGGTCTTGCGCTTTGTTTCTTTAGAGGTCTCAGCACCAGCCGCTTCTCGGTGGTCTCCTGTTTCCCTTGCCTCTTAGATTCCAGTTCAGGGCTTTGCAGACGACGCTGCTTGCTGGTTTTTGGGTACCTTGTCGTCTGAGGACTTCATCTGCCGCGGGTCTTTGTTACTGATATGGAGGGGCGTTCTTCATGGTGGTCCCCGTGGTCCTCCATGTTTCCATCTCATATGGTAGTCCTGACTTGATGTTGGTAATTGATTTGTAGCAGCAGATCTTAAGAGTTCCAGGTGTTCTTTAGTGGTAGACAAATTGTTGTTGCCTTTCCATTGCCGTCAGCTCCTCCACACTTCACAAGTACGTTAAGACGTCCATCTCTACTGCCAGGGCGACTGGCCTTCAGGGTCTCGGTGGAGTCATGTGTTGGGGTGGCACTGATATGGGGACGTCGGGCTCGATGCCAGCCTTCTGACCTCAGTCCTAAAATGGCAACGCCACAGATGACTGCCCAGACCCCCACACACACACACAGGTGGGCACCTACCTGCCAAATCAGTGCGTGGAGTGAGGTGGGGGTGCCCCCTTCGGAGTCTCCAGTACGTCTATATTGATATACAGTAAGTATTTGCCCGGTGACACGCTTTTCATTATCTTGGCTCCGTGTGCCACCACAGTGGATTTGAAATGAAGCCATCAAGATGTGATGGAAGTGCGGACTTGCAGTTTTAATTTAAGACGTTCAACAAAGACATTGAATGAGCCGTTTAGGAATGACTGCCATTTTGGTCTCGTCTGTTACGGGAGATGGACGTCTGAAGCGGAACTCCGTTGGCAGCGATGTTCGTGTGTCTCCGAGTTCTCCTGTGTTTACCCAACCTGAGGAGGTTCTACTACAGTGGGTACAGAAAAGAATCCCCCCCTTCAAAATATTCCCATTTGTTTTGCTTTACAGCCTTAAATGTAAACACACAAACTAATATATTTACTTACTCAATGCAATTTATAACATCCAAGTGAAAGATATCACAGCTACAGTTCAGAAGAATTTTAAACAATAAAAAAACAAGAAATACTGAGATTAATAAAGGACCCCCCGAAACTCAATCAGGTGTCAGTGCCCACCATTTCCATTTGCGGTTACTGGCTTCCTTCCACCTGTGTGACCAGTGAAGCTGTTCCTGGTCCATTCATTCCCTCGCATGGTAGTGCAACTGACAGCAAACAACTGACTATGGATGGCAGGCCACTTTCAGAAGATCTCAGGGATAGAGATGTGGACAGACATAAGGCAGGAGATGAAGACAAAAACATCTCAAAGGCTTTATCGACCCCAAGGAGCACAGTAAAGTCCATAATAAAGAAGTGGTGAGTGTTTGGTACGACTAGGACTTTCCAAACTGGATGGAAGAGCAAGGAGGAAACTGGTCAGAGAGGCTACCAAGAGGCCAATGGCCACCTTGAAGGAGTTACAGGATTTGATCACAAAGAGTGGTCATTGTGTGGATGTGACAACAATTTGACAAGCACTCCACAATGGTGGCTTGTTCAAGAGGGTCGCACTTCTCAAGAAAGGCCACATTAAGGCTCGTCTGAGCTTTGCCAGAATACACCTTGAAGATCCTGATGCCAACTGGAAAAAGGTCTTCTGGTCAGATGAGACCAAAATCAAACTATTTGGCCTCAACACCAAACAGTACACCAATACAGCTCACCATCCACAACACACCATACCGACAGTAAAGCATGGAGGGGGCAGCATCCTGTTGTGGGGGACCCGGGGCTCTCATTAGGGTAGAAAGAACAATGGATGGGGCAAAATATCATCAAATTCTGGAGGAAAACCTGCTACCCTCTGCCAGAAAGTTGAAGATGGGTAGAAAGTTCACCTTTCAACACGACAACGACATGAAACACACAGCAAAATTGACCACACAGTGGCTTTAGGAGAGAAAAGTGAATGTCCTCGTGTGGCCAGTCAGACCCCAGACCTAAATCACAGTGAAAATCTGTGGAAAGATCTGAAGACAGCAGCCCACCAACGCTCACCATCCAATGTGACCGAACTTGAACAGTTCTGTAAAGAAGAGTGAGGGGCAAATATTACTCAATTTAGGTGGGCAAAGCTGATGGAGAAGAATCAACAGACTCAAGGCTGGCATTAAAGCAAAAAGGGGGGGGTCAACAAAATGACATTGGGGAGGGGGTGACCCTTTATTAATCTCACTATTTGATTTTTTATAATTTTTTGAGCTGTAGCTGTCATGTCTTTCACTTGGATGTTATCGGGTGCATTGAGTAAGTAAAGCTGGTAAGAAATATTTTTTTGTGTGTGTTTTCATTTAAGGCTGTAATGCAAAAAACAATGGAATATTTCAAAGTGGCAGGGGTGATTCCTTTCTTTGCCCACTGTATAAACACGAGCGGTAAGAAAGGGGGCTCAGTGAGAAATGGAGAAGAAATCCAAAGCTACACCAAAGCCTGGTCAGGTATCAAGTCCAAGTCCAACCTCAAGGTACGGCCTTACAGAGAGTGTCCTGGGACAGACGGGCGAAAGCACAGATCTCCCGGGACCCCAGGCCACTGCATCGTCTCCAGTCGAGAGAGCGAATGTGGGTGTGATGTGGGTCACGATAGCTTGTCGATTCCAGAAGGTCCATTGAAACTGGAAATGACCTGGCCATCCACGTTTTCATCTATTCCTCATGAGCCAGGAGCATCAGCTGTAATGGAGCACGAATGCCGAAATGATCTGTCCAAACTGAAGGCCATGATTGCTGCAATGGCCACAGCCACCGCTCAAGAAAGAAACTAAATGATATGCTCAAGACAAACGAGAAGCTGCGGCAGGATAATAAAGACCTGGAGAAACGTGTATATAGTCACTTTGAGGCAACCTTTAGAGGTATGCTGGGAAAAACTGAGGAGGAATGACTGCCATTTTTATATGTGGTCCCCCCATATAACATTTTCAGGGGCTCAAAAGTATTTGGAGGAACTACCATAATCATAAATTTAACGATCATTTTCAAAATTTGGTTGAAAGTCCTTTCCAGTCAATGACAGCCAACTCACAGCCATCTCAAGTGCTGGGGTGTCCACCCTAGTGACGCTCTGCCAGGCCTTCCCTGCCGCTGTCTTCAGGTGCTGCTTGTCTGTTGGTCTTTCTGCCTTCGGTTTTGTCTTCAGCAAGTGAACTGCATGTCCAGTTGGGTTGAGGACAGTTGATCTACTCGGCCATTGAAGAATAAAGGATTTGATGCCCTGCTGAATTTGTAAATTTTCTCACTAAATAAGTCTCTCTAATTTTAATGGAGAGAGATGGAATATCAACCAAAAATCCAGAAAACACATCACATAAAAGTTATAAATTGATTTGCATGTCATTGAGAGAAGTAAGGATTTGATCCCCCACAACCCAGCCAGAATTCTGACTTCCACAGATCACAATCAATCAATTCCAGATACTCCTGATCTCAACTTGTGATGTGTATAAAGCCCACCTGTCCACAGAATCCATTTCTTCCATTCCAACCTCTCCACCACCATGGGCAAGAGCTGTCAAAGGACGTCAAGGACAAGACTGGAGTGGGCTACAAGACCATCAGCAGGAAGCTTGGCGAGAAGGTGACAACTGTTGGTGCGATTATTCGGAAATGGAAGATAAATATAAAATGACCATCAATCGCTCTCGGTCTGGAGCTCCATGCAAGATCTCGCCTCATAGGGTGGTGATGATGATGATGATGAGAAAGGTGAGGGATCAGCCCAAAACTACAGGCCCGTATGTTCACTGGCAAACTTAAGACAACGGGCCTGTACCTGTGCTTTCTTGAGCTGGAGGACCTCACGGGTGCTACAAGATTTCAATCCGTTATGGCGTAGTGTGTTACCAGTGGTGCTCTTGGTGACTGTGGTGGTCCCAACTGCCTTCAGATCATTAACAAGCTCCTTCAATGTAGTTTTGGGTTGATCCCTCACCTTTCTCACCATCATCATCATTATCATCATCCTCACCCCATGAGGCCAGATCCTACATGGAGCTCCAGACCAAGGGTGACTGATGGTCATTTTATATTTATCTTCTCTTCCATTTCCGAATAATCGCACCAACAGTTGCCACCTTTTCACAAAGCTTCTTGCCCACTCCAGTCTTGTCCCTGATGTCCTTTGACAGTTCTTTGGTGTTGCCCATGGTGGTGGAGAGGTTTGTATGGAAGAAATGGATTCTGTGGACAGGTGTGCTTTATACACATCACGTGTTGAGATCCAGGAGTATCTGGGATTGATTGACTGGCTGTGAATCAATTAATCAATCAATCAATCTGTGGGAGCCAAAATTGTGGCTGGGTTGTAGGGGATCAAATCCTTACTTCTCTCAATGACATCCAAATCAATTTATAACTTTTATGTAATGTGTGTTTTCTGGATTTTTGGTTGATATTCCGTCTCCATTAAAATTAGAGAGTGTTCATTTCTTATTAAGTGAGCAAACTTACAAATTCAGCAGGGGATCAAATCCTTATTTCCCCCCACTCGGTTTGCTCTCCCAGTGCATTTCGTCTCGTCGTCTGTCTGCACTGTGAAGTGTCGTCCTGTCAGTTTGGGACCTCAGTCGGACTCTGAGCAGACAGCATGGCGTCCTCTCCACTTCAGAATTCATCCTGCTACTTCTGCTGCCAGTCATATCGTCAATAAACACCATTGGCTGTCACGCGCGATCAGGCCACAGCACGGCTTCTACCATGTCTCACAGATGACGTGGTGTTCGTCGGATTATTGTGATCATCCAGCAGGAAGAGAAACGCCTCGAGTGAGCCCCCCGCTCCGACCAACTCTGGTCTTCATCTTGGAAGTTGTCTGTTATCTCATCGCCTACCCTGCAGACCATCCCTTCATACGAGTTTCCTGATGATCTTGATGGGCACGCCATAATGACAATGAAGTTTCCAGAAGGTTTCCCTGTGCACACTGACCAAGGCTGGAAGGCTGTTGTTGGCGGCCTTTGCACCAGAAGTGTAAGTGAGGATCACTGAGGCCAAGTTTTGTGAGGAAAAGTTCAGGATTTGAAGGGTTGACACGGGGTGATGAACTGGAGCGATGGAGACCCCCACACGTCCAGATCTACAGCACGTAACACTATGGTCTGAAACCGGCGTAATCCGATTCAGGTTTGCTATCTTGGTAGCAATGGGCACAAGGCAGGGACCTGCATGCCAGTCTGTCACAGGGTCCACTCGCTGTAACAGTCACAGCACTGTGGTATACCTGGTGGGGGACAAGCACAAAACCCATCTAGGTGGTACTGGGCATCACCATGTTACCCTCATTGAGCTTAAAGTAACAACCTGCTTAATCCAGTTCAGCGTCCCGAGGGGGCCGGAGCCTGTCCTGGCAGTACTGGCCGTAATGTGACATTTGAGTTTTTGAGAAAATTGCTAAGTTCCTGTTATCGTTTTGTCACTCTCAGGTATGGATTGTCACTTGATGTGGGGAAAAAATGAATTAAAATGATTTTTGCGCAAAGGCTGTGACAAAATAAAATAAGAAAGAAGTGAGGGGGTCCAGAGACTTTCTGTATTTCTCTGTACGTGAGGTTTTCAGAAAGCTGACAATTTTTTTGTGTTACGCCCCAATGCCACCTTGGCGTTCTTTTGGGCATTTGCAGTAAGAGCTTGGCTCTGAGGCTCCGGGAATGTTGCTGGTTCAAATCCCCATGGCTTCCAAAAGAGATCCTGCTCTGCTGGGCAAGACCCTCAAACTGCACTTGCTCCAGGGGTGCTGTGACCCCAAGGGTATGAGAAAACTAAAAAATTCCAAATACAAGAAATTGTATAAGGTGAAATAAATAAACAAAAATAAATACAGTAACCAGAAATATCCGGAAAGTGCGACGTCACCGGCGTGGCCTTATAACGGTTGCCACGTTTATTTCTGGGTCACCCAAGTTTGCGGATAAAGTCCTGAGTTTGCATGCGAACCATTTGGTCAAACACATCCTGAGACGATAAGAGCGTCGCTCCTGTTGTTAGGTGTCATGAATCGTGCTTAGCGGTTTAAACGGGTCGGCCGGACTTTCACCTTTTATTTTGATTTGTTCTCTAACTGTGTTTTACCTCCTGACCCTCAGTCCATACACAAGCGAGACCGGGACCTCACTTATCTGTCCCAAGCTTGGCTTCACACCAGGCAGCCAGACCTCAAAATCAAGAGGGAGGCTTTCAGGCTCTAAAAGTGCAAAAACACTTTAAAATGCACAAAAATGTCCTTCAAGGGAGAGGAAACCATAAAACCTCTGGCTCAATGAGACCAAGGCAAATGTTCATAAAGAATGAATTCCTATCTAATCAAAAATTATTTAGGGGGATGCACATCTTTGGGGATGTGGGAGAAATAAAGGAGCCCCCTAAAGAGACCTCACACAGACATGAGAATTTGGACAACGACCTTTCACCCCAAGACGCTGGAATTGTGAGGCGGCAGCAATACACTTGTTTCATAAAATATCCGACTTCAGTGTTTTTTGGGGTTTTTTTTGCAGTACAAGCCATCACTCCGCATATTAATTACCATGGCAACATGACGTGGGGATGGGGTCACAGGTCAGCATGTTTAAATAACCTGCTCTTCAAACTCCAACAGGCCCTCTAGAGGGAGCCACTGGGTACCTGGACACGTGTGCCCAGGGCTGGCAGAAGTTTAGCCTTAGATTGGATCTTTGGACTCACCTGAGGGGGAAAGCAAACGTCGTTCATCTCCAGAAGTCAAGCTGGCCTGCCGTTAGTCCACTGGCAAAGGACTCCACGGGTACTGAAGCCAAGGTGGGCAAGTGAACCTAAATCGCCAGTTCTTGGCCTGAGTGGGGAAAAAAAGAAGAATTTTAAGACCTTCATATGCCCAAGTGGGGTGGTAGGCGATATGTTTGACACTCTTCTGGCTGGCAGGTCGTACGCTGATCTCCAAGGACAGACCTTTGAGTGGGCGGTGGGCACCCAGAGCCAACCTGATGCAGGGGATCGAAGCTGCTGGATGGCAAACTGCTGCACAAACCTGACGTGGGCAGCCAAGCCGGAGTTCTGTGATTCTTCGCTCGTCCAGCTTTCACTTGTGCTGCTAACTTCATGCATTTTAAGCTGCGCCCGTTCAGCCCTCCACTTGACTCAGCTTGGGTTTATATAGCGCCCTTCACCAGCCAGCCTGGCCAATGTAAAACTTCGTGGAGGTTATTGTTATAATGAAGCACGGGCCTGCAGTGGGGCCGGCCTGTGAAGTCGAGTTGAGTTGAGGTGGAGGGTGGCATCGGGCCCCCTGTCCCGCCGAGGTGAGGGTCTGTTCCGGATTGCCTCCCTTCATTACTTGACGTATTCATAAACAGGCCCAGTGGCTCTCGAGCAGCCCATCCTTCAGCCGGCTCTGCCTTATTAGAATTAATGTCGCACTTCAGAGAGGAACGGCAGCGCAGGTTCTACTCGGGTGCCGAGAGACGCCATCCCCGGCCCTCGACTGTCACATTGAATCAAATCAGGAAAAACAAATTAAGCGTGAATATGAAGCCGGACAGCGGAGACAAAACTGTTTGCTGGGGTGACAAGAAGCAAAAGTCGTTTTTATTATGAGGCGGAATGTCAGCCTCACCTACAGTTAGCGTCTCTGGAAAGGGGGGGGGGGGGTGAAAAAAAAAAGTGTAATGGAATCATTACAGCGGAGCGGGAAACGAACGGCGCCTTAAGAGCCCGCCATGACGAGGCCCACCAGCGCCGCAGATTGCATTTTTATTGTGATGCCAGTCCCGGCCTCTGCTTCTTCACACTTACCTGCCGAGTGCGGCCCACTCCGGGTTAATCTCGCCTGTCAGTGGATGGAGGAACTTAATGCTTGCAGTACATTCATCATCGGTGTCAGCCAAATGTGCCACTGGGAACAGAGGCTCGGCAAAACGTGAGGGCGGGCAGGAGCTCTGGGCGCGCACCAGAGGGGTAGGTGGCAGTAATGGGGTCTTAGCCCCTTGTCTTCAATTTTTTTCACAGTTTCTTCGGCTACCATTCAGCGTCCTCTTACACGTATACAGAAAGAAGAGTGTGATGAAGTGCAAAGCAGTGAGGGGACCACCGGCGTGGTGTCAGCACTCTTCTGGGGTGCAGGGGGGGGCCATTCTCTTGGTATTTCGATACTCCTTTGGCCACTCATTTGGAGGGCGGAGGGTTTCAACGTATATAATTATATTCAAAGTGGACAGAAAGATTGGGGACTTCAGCCCCTGGAGCGCCCCCACACCACTGTCTCTCACACACACACACCATCACTCGGCCTGACATCTGCAGACACAGTCCCTATCACGCCACCAGAGGGCAGCCACACACACCTGCAGGTCCACTCGTCTGTTTGTCACACTACACGACTTCTACAGCGGTCGCCATTTGCAGTTTGGTTCCTCCTTCCTAATTTTATTTTGGAGTTCCTGTATTAATGAGGTATTGTTACGAGAAGGGTCTCGCTGTAGACCTCCAGAGCTTCTCCTGAACACCGAATCGGTTTGCACGTTTATGTCACCTGGCTCTTATAGCCTGCAGTACTACATGTCAGTGTCACTACCTGAGAGACAGTCGCACCGCGTGACACGCCCACCACAAGACACGCCCACTCGACAGTCGCCATTATTTATTCACCAGTCAGGTAACTCCTCCCACAACCCTAACCAGGGGGTTCAATGAGAACAAAGTATGATGCACTGAGAAAGACGCCAGTGACTGTGTGGCAGAGTTGCCAAGGCCACAGATTGGTATTCAGACAGACATCAGTCCTAAAGTTTCAAATTGTTTTCAGTTGGCAGGAGGAAGAAGTGGCAGTGACAGCCCCTCTGGGGCAAAAAGTTTAAGGGGCAACCCTCTGAGCAGGGTGAAAGCCCTCTGGGTGAGGTGAGAAGTGTGAAGGGCACCCTCTTTGGGTGGGATTAGAAGTTTAAATGTCAGCCCAAAGTGGGGGGAGTTAGAAGTTTAAGTGACAGCCCTCTGGGTGGGGTGAGAAGTATGACTGACAACTGTCTGGGCGGGGTTTAGAAGTTTGAGTGACAGCTGTCTGGGCGGGGTGAGAAGTTTGAGTGACAGCTGTCTGGGCGGGGTTTAGAAGTGACTGACAGCTGTCTGGATGGGGTTTAGAAGTTTGAGTGACAGCTGTCTGGACGGGGTGTAATTAATAATAATACATTTTATTTATATAGCGCCTTTCCCATTTGTAGAAGTTTGAGTGACAGCTGTCTGGGCAGGGTGTAGAAGTTTGAGTGGCAGCTATCTGGGCAGGGTAAGAAATATGATTGACAGCTGTCTGGGCGGGGTGAGAAGTTTGAGTGACAACTGTCTGGGTGGGGTGTAATAATAATAATAATAATAATACATTTTATTTATATAGCGCCTTTCCCATTTGTAGAAGTTTGAGTGGCAGCTGTCTGGGCGGGGTTTAGAAGTTTGAGTGACAGCTGTCTGGGCGGGGTGAGAAGTTTGAGTGACAACTGTCTGGGTGGGGTGTAATAATAATAATAATAATAATAATACATTTTATTTATATAGCGCCTTTCCCATTTGTAGAAGTTTGAGTGGCAGCTGTCTGGGCGGGGTTTAGAAGTTTGAGTGACAGCTGTCTGGGCGGGGTGAGAAGTTTGAGTGACAACTGTCTGGGTGGGGTGTAATAATAATAATAATAATAATACATTTTATTTATATAGCGCCTTTCCCATTTGTAGAAGTTTGAGTGGCAGCTGTCTGGGCGGGGTTTAGAAGTTTGAGTGACAGCTGTCTGGGCGGGGTGAGAAGTTTGAGTGACAACTGTCTGGGTGGGGTGTAATAATAATAATAATAATAATACATTTTATTTATATAGCGCCTTTCCCATTTGTAGAAGTTTGAGTGGCAGCTGTCTGGGCGGGGTTTAGAAGTTTGAGTGACAGCTGTCTGGGCGGGGTGAGAAGTTTGAGTGACAGCTGTCTGGGCGGGGTTTAGAAGTGACTGACAGCTGTCTGGATGGGGTTTAGAAGTTTGAGTGACAGCTTAATGGACGGGGTGTAATTAATAATAATACATTTTATTTATATAGCTCCTTTCCCATTTGTAGAAGTTTGAGTGACAGCTGTCTGGGCAGGGTGTAGAAGTTTGAGTGGCAGCTATCTGGGCAGGGTAAGAAATATGATTGACAGCTGTCTGGGCGGGGTGAGAAGTTTGAGTGACAACTGTCTGGGTGGGGTGTAATAATAATAATAATAATAATACATTTTATTTATATAGCGCCTTTCCCATTTGTAGAAGTTTGAGTGGCAGCTGTCTGGGCGGGGTTTAGAAGTTTGAGTGACAGCTGTCTGGGTGGGGTGTAATAATAATAATAATAATAATACATTTTATTTATATAGCGCCTTTCCCATTTGTAGAAGTTTGAGTGACAGCTGTCTGATTTTGCCTGTTATGACTGACGGTGGACCCCCAGGCCCCCCGCCCTGCTGTCCCCTGGCCATGGCTCAATGGTAATGTGCCGGGACCGTCGTTGTTAAGATCCGTTTATGTTAATCGGTCTGACGTGTCTCTTTTACTGCGTGCTCAGCCTAATTTGTATTTTTTGCATATAAATGACGTAAACTTCCTGCTCTCCCAGCCTGCACTCAGTTAAGGGGGCTACAGAAAGATAAACTGAATGGGATTTCAAAGAGCAAAGTGCACACCTAATCCTGTCCTAACAAATGTTAGTGAAGCCCCCAGAGCCGCCTGTGAGAGCGGTGAGCGGCCATTCGAATGACTACGGTGCCCTCTCAAGTTCTCAGCCATTCTGTGGCTCCCAGTCCCCCCGTATCCATCCTTCCCGCTCCCTGACCTGTAAGACTTCACGACTGGCGACATCCTGGGCTGCCAACGCTCCTGTGCCGCCCCATTTGAGGGAAGGACGTCCATTTTGCAGATTTCAGTCCACAGAATGCTGGCAGTGCAAATGTTGTTAATAACCACTAACTGCCTGGTGATATTGTGATTAATGGCGCCGACGGCTCAGCCAGACTGGTCACCTTGACCGGCACAGCGGGAAGCACATCATTTGTTTCATTGACAGTGGGCCTGATTTCCTTCCATCTGGGAAGAGGAGAAGAAGGCTGAGGGGGGACAGGCCTCAGAAAAGGGGATCTCAATGATAGGGCTATTTGGGAGGCGCTGTTCAAAATAAAAAAGGTGGGCACATGCCCCACCCCTGGACAGGTGGGCTGGTTGTGGCCCAGTAGGAGTCTAAGACTTGAGCCCCTTTCCTTGGCACCCTAATCCCCCCCCCCAAACAGTCTTTCTGCTCTGATACAAACACGCGTCTCCATTCATCTTCACTCACTTCTCTTTGTGAGGACCCCCAGTGACAATGAAAAGTGCGGTGGGGTGTCACAGTGCCACACACTCGGTGCCAAGGCCGAGTACCCCTGACCAGCTAATGGTACTTGTGTGCTGACAAAGCCCTTGATCTCTCAAACAGGGGGACCCCCCCCCCCTCCCTCACGAAGAGTGTAATCCCCCCCAGCACCATCCTCTCACTTTTAGCAGATTTCTTTGAATGAGTACATCACTGGACGCTGAACTAAGAAAGTTCTGAAAAATGAAAACTATTGGCACAAGGAGGAACAAAATGGCAATGGGGGGGGGTTGGGGGGGGAATAAAGACCCTGAAACCAACAAATCTAAGAAACGCCCCTGAAGGGGGCAGCCAAGGACTGCAGGAGAATCGTCTCTTGCCAGATGTAACACTGGCCTTTATCAGAGATCTCCCCCATGGATTGGTGGTGGTGAGGGTACATTTCTTTCTTTCTTTCTTTCTTTCTTTCTTTCTTTCTTTCTTTCTTTCTGTCTGTCTGTCTGTCTGTCTGTCTGTCTGTCTAACCAACCCGCTATATCCTATTTACAGGGTCACGGGGGTCTGCTGGAGCCAATCCCAGCCAACACAGGGCACAAGGCAGGAAACAAACCCCCGGGCAGGGCGCCAACCCACCACAGGGCACACACACACACACACACCAAGCACACACTAGGGACAATTTAGGATCACTAAACCTGCATGTCTTTGGACTGTGGGAGGAACCCACACAGACACTGGGAGAACATGCAAACTCCACACAGGGAGGACCTGGGAAGCGAACCTAATTGCGAGGCAGCAGCACTACCCACTGCGCCACCGTGCCACCCTCTTTCTTTCTATAATTTTTATAAACCTTTTGTTTTCTCCCAAGGTGACCTGCAGTTAGTGAATGTGGTGGTCATTGTCTCTGGGAAGTGACAACCTACAAAAAGCAGCTGTCACTATTAGACAGAGTGCCTTTCATGGTCAGTGTCACTACACGGCATATGGGGACAGTCACTGAGTTCAGTGCTTTAATGGCGGGTGCCACAGTGCTTCGGGTTTCAATCAGTGCCCAAGTGGCACAGCTCTCTGGATGGCATGGGCACGGAGCGGTGGATGGGTGACCCAGCAACAAAACAGGAAGGTGACAGTTGACATTTGTCCAGTTAAATTCACAACATTTCCAATTTACCGGGGGACCGGAATCGTTGAACACAAAGTCAGAACCAACTCTGCACTGAAGGCCAATCCATTGGAGGTCCCACTAATGTCCAGGCATTACATTCGAGTGAAAGTTCACAAAGCAACAACCGGAGTACAAAAACCGGCATCTGGCGCCATTTAGACCCCAACACGTACAGTCTGGGACGTGTGTGTGTGTGTGTGTGTGTGTGTGTGTGTACCTGTATATGTGACGCAGCTCTCTGGCCAAGTAATTCAAAGAGTACACGTCACGTGTCCCACCCTAATTGGGGTTCATCAGTTGTACACACCTGTGCTTCCCCTTATTAAGGGGGTAACCCTCCAAATAATCAGAATGAGGATCACACATAAGAATGTGACACTCCAGTCATCACCCTGTCAAGTAAGCGAAGCGGCCGCCGTGATGCAACGTCAGAGGCTTCACCTCAGGAGCTGACATTTGAGGATCGACTCCATAAGGGCAAACACAGGTGAGAACGTCTGACGAGCCCCAATTAGGGTGAAGCACGTGACGTGTGCCCTTTGAATTACTTGGCAGGTGCTGAATCAGATGTCTATGAGCAACTGAGAGGATGTGACTGACCACCCAAATAATCAAATTAGGAATAAGCGTATATATAAACACTAGCTGTCCCCTGTGGCTCCGACCGTGTAGTAGTGAAACGGGACAAACTTTAAAAAATGTAATTCTGGCCAAGCGGAAGGTAGGTACGCTCCAAAGTCAAACGTCGGCACCGTATCTGATCGTGTTGAGCTCTGGCGGGTGAGCGTCCCCTGCGTGGGGAGAAGAGCGCGCGGTCGTGATATCTCTACCAATGAGCAGCTACCCTCTAAATCACATGGAGCTCTGATCTCCCTCTCAAAAACGTCAAACGTTAGTCCTTAACAATCTCTAGATGGTAATGTCTGCTGAACAAACAGGTATCGCTAGCTAAACGGAGGCAAGGTGCGCTCCAACACGTGGCGAGAGGCAGAGCGACTTGAACGGAGGCTGGCGCTGGAGTGAGTGAGGAGGGCTGTGCCCGGATCCCAACTCCTGAGGTCCCACTTCCCCTTACCCTCGACCAGCAGCCTCTCTCTTGGATTTGCACAAATAAATCACTCCTGCAAGTGAACGATGAAGCTTAGTGCGATGAGAGAAGTCGCAAAATCAACCGGAACGTTCAAGCAAAGTATAGAAAAAAAACCCGATTGTGAATTTCCCCTTGGGATTAATAAAGTATCTATCTATCTATCTATCTATCTATCTATCTATCTATCTATCTATCTATCTATCTATCTATCTATCTATCTATCTATCTATTATATAGTGCCTTTCACATCTATCTATCTATCTATCTATCTATCTATCTATCTATCTATCTATCTATCTATCTATCTATTATATAGTGCCTTTCACTCTATCTATCTATCTATCTATCTATCTATCTATCTATCTATCTATCTATCTATCTATCTATCTATCTATCTATTATATAGTGCCTTTCACATCTATCTATCTATCTATCTATCTATCTATCTATCTATCTATCTATCTATCCTATCTATCTATCTATCTATCTATCTATCTATTATATAGTGCCTTTCACTCTATCTATCTATCTATCTATCTATCTATCTATCTATCTATCTATCTATCTATCTATCTATCTATTATATAGTGCCTTTCACTCTATCTATCTATCTATCTATCTATCTATCTATCTATCTATCTATCTATCTATCTATCTATCTATTATATAGTGCCTTTCACTCTATCTATCTATCTATCTATCTATCTATCTATCTATCTATCTATCTATCTATCTATCTATCTATCATCTAAATCCGTGAAGTAGTTCTCTTGTGAAAAGCGGACAGACAGACAGGCTCTGGATTTTATATATATATATATATACACTAGGTGGCTTTGCCCCCTGTTCGCTTCGCTTGTCAGCCCCCTGGCCTGCACTACACTCTTATACTCTTTGTGGTTCTGCCGCTCGATATATGGGGATGTGGATGTACAATTTAAACAGATTTCAATTTCATGTGAAGTGTTACATTTGCATCAACATGACGTATTACTGCCCGTGAGTGAATTTCGTTTCTTTCTCTCTAATAAATAAACCGACTTTTTTGAATGCTTGTCCCTGTGATTTGTTAATTGTCATAGCAAAAGCTTTTCTAACAGGAAACTAAATGTTTTAATACGATTGGCATATCAAGATCTCCTCTGGTGTCTAATGTTATCGCTGAAGATGGACTACATTACCTTCCTTGGACACATCCTTCTTTCTACAGTAATTCGTGTGGTGGAAGGCCGGCCGGTGTTAACAGTCGTAGATATTCTTCATGATATTGTAAGTTGATGTTTTCATCTTCCACACCATCACCACCAACTGCTTCAGCAGAGTCTATAGATACGCATTTAACCAATTTGCCGTGTTACCGATCAACAATTTTCACGTTAATTTGTTTGACTTCATCGTTTCTTGGTGCGAGGATTGCCAGTGTACTCATTTCTTTGGTTGATAACCCTGGTCTACAAAAAAATATTTTTTGTTTGTTTCTGGGAAGTTTCCTCCCACAGTCCAAAGACATGCTGGTTAGGTGGAATGGCGATTCTAAATTGGCCCTCGTGTGTGCTTGGTGTCTGGGTGTGTTTGTGTGTGTCCTGCAATGGGTTGGCACCCTGCCCGGGATTGGTTCCCTGCCTTGCGCCCTGTGTTGGTTGGGATTGGCTCCAGCAGACCCCCGTGACCCTGTGTTCAGATTCAGCAGGTTGGAAAATGGATGGATGCTTCTGGCAACTTCAGAGAATCTCTTTATTAAGTTTTTTTACACTCATTTCATATATGAAATTGGAATTAAGCTAGCACGTCAGGTGTTTGAGATGCACGTCATTGACGTTTTGACACTTTTGAATATCAATATAATATATCAACACGAGTTTGGACTCTGTCCCACCATAATTGTTTTGATGTGTTTATTCTGAAAACAAACCAGAAGACGATACCAGAGACACGTTAAAGTATATTTATGTCAATTTACCTCAATATAAAAGTGAGGTCAGCCTGCCCAGAATTGTCCGAGGCCTTCGCTTTGCGCTTGTACTGCACATCCGTCTCTCTTTGCATGAACCAACAGTAGTCACCCATCAGGCTCGGAGTGAATTTTCCCCGATATCAGTTTTCCATCACCTTTATATCTTGATGAAATCTTTCTCCATTCTCATCTCTGACATCGCTTATAGATTTGGTGGAAAAAAGTCGAGATGAAAATGTCAAAAATGACATCTTCGGTGACATTCGGGCTCCCGTAAGCTAATACACTTTCAGCAGGTTCTCCACAAGCTGAGTATAATTCTCAGCTCTGTGACTGTCAAGAACATTCTGGACAACCCGTACGAATGAGAGGGCTGATTCAGTGGGCTTCAGTTTCCTTTTGAACTCTTCGTCAAGCATCAGTTCACGGATTTCAGGGTCAACAGAAACACCTTCCTTCATTTTGGCTTCACTTTTCTTGAGACCAAACTTATTTCTTAAATGCTGAAATGCTTCACCTTTACTGTCCAGTCACCCTAGTTGTCCAAGACCTGGAACATCATAACTAAAAAATGGGACGTGCTGCGGGACGAAAACGGTTTTCAGATTTGGAGTCAGCAAGTGAAATTTGTTAAAGTACAGGTGAAAGAATCCCAGTAGCAAAATGCTTGTTGACCAGTGTAACCCTTTGGGATGAAATTCTTCAATAAGATTTGGACATAATACGTCTTCTTTTATTGGGAACTTAACGTGAGGAAAATGTCAAAATGTTTAAGAGCTGAGAGTGCAGGAACTGTGTCTGACAAAAGCATTCCCACCAACGAGACGTGAGGGGACCGCGGGCGTGATTCAATATGGTGGAGAGGATGGAGGGACTCAGAAATTAATCCTTAATCCTCCCAGTCCAACACCAAGTCAGTGAAGAAACTGAGGGCTATCAGTCTGTCCAGCTGGACTCGTTTGTGATTGTGAATCAACGTCACCTGCTTTGGTTCAAATGAAAGTGACAACAGGGGGCACTGGAGAGGCAACAGCAAGTCCCCCCCCCCCCCCCCCCCCCCCCACAAAAGGAGTGGTGGCCACAGATGGTTGCTCTCTCCTGATCCTCCCTGACTCCTATTTCTTGTGTAGCCCAAAATCACACAAGAAGTGCCGCAATGGGCTTTAACAGACCCTGCCTCTTGACAGCCCCCCCCAGCCTTGACTCTCTAAGAAGACCAAAAAAACTCTTGTAGGGGAAAAAATGGAAGAAACCTCAGGAAAGGCAATTCAGAGAGAGACCCCTTTCTAGGTAGGCTGGGTGTGCAGAGGGTGTCAAAAAGAAAAAGGGGGGTCAATACAATACAATACAATACACAGAACAGAACAAATCCTCAATACTGAATAAAAATAAAAATTTTAGAAGTACAGAGAAGAATTTAACAGTAGATGATATCCCATAATAAGATTTGGATTTGTTTAGAATTCTGGAGACCTCATCCATCAAGCTGCCTCCCCCTATTGGCCATTCCACAGCTGAGACCGGGCTGGGCCAGCCAATCCATTGAAAGGACCCCTCTTTCCCACGATTCCTGCGATCCTCCATCAGGGATGACTTTACCTTAGACAGGCAAAGAACTTGACAGGTGGGTAGTGGGCACCAAGTGCCACATTTGAGTACCGAGAAGAGAAACCGAACAGGTGAGGGTGAGTATCCAATTCTAACAATCATGTTACTTGTGTTTTAGTGCTAATGACTAACCACAGAGATGCAGTCTGTACAGTTAATCAGCAGCTCTAGTCAGGGTGTGCTAAACTGAAGTAGTGAGTCTTCAGCCGGGATTTGAAAGCTGAGACCGAAGGAGCATCTCTTATAGTCGCAGGCAGACCAGTCCACAGTTTAGGGGGGTCCTGTAACTAAAAGTTCAACCCCCCACTGTTATTTTATTAATCCTTGTAATCACAAGCAGACCGGCATCTTGAGATCTTAATGTGCGCTCAGGTTTGTAAGTCATGATAAGTTCAGACAAGTAAGCCGGACCTCGGCCATTTAATGTTTTATATGTTAAAAGGAGGATTTTGAAATCTGCCCTAAACTTAACCGGAGCGAGTGTAAGGATTTAAGAACTGGAGTTATGTGTTCGTATTTTCTTGTTCTGGTAATAATTCTTGCAGCAGCACTTTGGATTAACTGGAGGCTGTATAGAGAACATGATTCTCGTCTAGTTTTGTGTTCTGCGGGTGTCCTTGGCACTACTGGTACCCTGAGGCGGTACCTGCAGCTGATTCGGGTTGCACAGGTAGCCCAGCTCCTCCAGGGTGGCACGTCCACACTGGCCTGCCTGTTGTTCCCTTTGATTTTCAGGGGGGGGGTCCCTCTATCGGTTGATCATTTTCATTTCCATCCTTTCGTTCCTCACACATCACCATATCAGTCCATACCAGTACTGGTAGCCAGCAGGGTTTCTTTTCCCCATTGAGATCTGATGGGTTTATCATTTTTTTTGAGCAGTTTATTTTCAGTATCAGGTGACCCTAAAACATCGAAATCCATCAAAAATCGGAGGGGGAGAATTTACTCCTCCCCCTTAGACGACAGGTTGTACTGGTGGGGGGCACAAAGAAAATGCATCCAATTGTGGCTCTGAGGCTAGGGATATGCATTGGCAATCAGAAGGTTGCCGGTTCGAATCCCGTAAATGCCAATAGGGACTCTGCTCTGTTGGGCCCTTGAGCAAAGCCCTTAACCTGCAATTGCTGAGCGCTTTGAGTAGTGAGAAAAGCGCTATATAAATGCAAAGAATTATTATCTGAAACGCTGTAAGACCCCTTAGATAAAGGCATCGGTCATCCAGATGCCACCTCTCACCTCCATGTGAGGCACCACAGAGACCCTGGAGAAGACGCCACGTTATTAAAACAATCCAGCAGGACCCCCCAACTCTTCTTCTCTGGCATTTTTTACAGACAGAAGGATTTCTTGCAGTCAATGAGGAATCACTGAGGAGGTCTCTGTGGTCCATCCAAGCGGGCGCAGGACAGGGGATGAGCGCCCGCCGGCCACCAATCACTCGTGTTAAAGGCGGGCGCCGCCTTCTAGACGCTGAAGCCGTGTGGCACGCTGCCCTCTGCTGGCCGCTGCCCTGACACCCGGGCCCGGTGGTGCACAGCTGCCTGCCGCCTGCCTTCAATTGGGTTCCACTTCTGTCACTATTGATTCGCGCCGCTCCATGGCCAAATCTCAACAGGGCATTGTTCATGATGGGAAACAATGAGCATGATTTGTGAACTCGAGCCGTCTTTGTAATCTCATCAGTGTAATGGGATTATATTTCAAATCACCGTGCCTTGTTCATTATGCATTTAAACTCCTCTGACAGAGAAAAAGTTAAATAAAATGTGCACGTCAGCCCTGGTTGACTTTGTCGGCTCTTTGAGCTGATTAGACAAACACGGCGGTGAGCTTCGGAATGGGAAAAAAAATAATGCGCTCATTTATTCATTTTTCCAAGTCGTCACAATAGATTTTTAGGAGCCGCATGCAACCCTCCCTCAGGTGCTCCCCGCTTCCAGGGTTAATAAGCCTGAACACTCCTGACGGCCTCGAGTAACGACGAGCAAAGTGGAGCTCAAATGGTGCCTTTCCGGAGGAGAAATGGCTGCCAGCTCCCTAGAGAGCGAGACCGAGAGAGAGCAGCGCCCCCCAGAGCCGGTCAGAGCTCACCATTGCCTGCCAGACTGGCAACTTATTTCTTGGTGGGAACGGCCAACCGTATCGGGACACCGCAGTTTAACCGTACGAGAGACGTGGCAGTCGTGACTCTTCCTCGGTGCCAGCAGACTCTTTTCTTTCTAACGCAGGGGTCGCCAAGTCCGATCCTGGAGGACCACCGTTTCATTCTAACTCTTTAACGAGTGCCCTGTTGGTGCTGCTAATTAACTTCTTGCAAATTCATTTTAATTGACTTGCTTTTTAAGGTTTGTTCCCCTGAATTTCTTCATCGTTCCTCTCATTTGCTTCATTTCTTTCCTTAAATGGCACCCAAACAAAAATGAAATGTGAAGTGAGGGAGCCAACGGAAGACCACCCAAGTCAGGGCCTCAAACGCCAACTAATTTCACTCCAACCAGCTCATTAATGAGGTGCCGATTCTTGTCGTTCTTTAATTTTGTGGCCTGTTGCTGCTTTCGTGGTGCGTTAGAAGACATTTCTGAAACTGCTGATTTTCTCTTTTCTGTTAAAATGTTTTGGGGACCTGAGCAGATCGACATTCCTGAGACCTTCATCTTTCTTTATTATCAGATATTGTGTGATGGACATCAGTTGTTTTGGCTCATTTTGTATCTCATTATTGTTTGGCTGCTAATTAAGGAAAAAGAAACAATGACGGGGTCTGAGTCTTCAAGAACAAGTCGAGTAAAAAGAATTCAAAAGAAGTTAATCAGCAGCAAAAACAGGTCACTGATTAAGAAAAGGGTTAGAATGAAAATCTGCAGCCACGGTGGTCCTCCAGGACCGGACTTGGCAACCCCTGATCTAATGCACTTAAAAAGCAGACCTCCTCATCGGGGATGGTGGCACCCACGTTGGCTCCATGGAGAACCTCACGTCTCCTTTGACGGGTCGCTGCCATCTTTGAGGTCTCCTTTTTTTTTGAAGTGGCACTTTCCGTCCATTCACCTGATTGAAGATCCACATGGGATTATCATGAGTTCAGTTTTATATCAACTTTCCCAGCATGCTCTCTCAAAGCCCATATCACCCACAATGCCATGGTTCTCAAAGCCGCAGACTTCCTGTCATGTTGCTGTATCCTGCAGAGAGTGTCCGCTCCCTGGGAAGGAGTTCTTTTGAGAAGAAGCGGGCCGCTAGGGTGGAGAAAAGAAGATCTGATCAGGAAACAGCAAACGCATCAACCTCTGAGCAAACAAATGGTAAACGTACAGAGAAAGAGGAGGAAGACTAGAAGTCAAGTGGATTCACTGCATGTTATCGTTATAGCAGTGTGCCATTACTGGTCTATCATATAGCGCCTTTCATATCTATCTATCTATTATATAGTGCCTTTCATACCTATCGATCTACCTAATCCTGCCTACTATACCAAATTCTTTCTATCTATCTATCTATCTATCTATCTATCTATCTATCTATCTATCTATTATATAGTGCCTTTCACATCTATCTATCTATCTATCTATCTATCTATCTATCTATCTATCTATCTATCTATCTATCTATCTATCTATCTATCTATTATATAGTGCCTTTCACATCTATCTATCTATCTATCTATCTATCTATCTATCTATCTATCTATCTATCTATCTATCTATCTATCTATCTATCTATCTGTCTGTCTGTCTGTCTGTCTGTCTATTATATAGTGCCTTTCACATCTATCTATCTATCTATCTATCTATCTATCTATCTATCTATCTATCTATCTATCTATCTATTATATAGTGCCTTTCACATCTATCTATCTATCTATCTATCTATCTATCTATCTATCTATCTATCTATCTATCTATCTATCTATCTATCTGTTATATAGTGCCTTTCACATCTATCTATCTATCTATCTATCTATCTATCTATCTATCTATCTATCTATCTATCTATCTATCTATCTATCTATCTATCTATTATATAGTGCCTTTCACATCTATCTATCTATCTATCTATCTATCTATCTATCTATCTATCTATCTATCTATCTATCTATCTATCTGTCTGTCTGTCTGTCTGTCTGTCTGTCTATTATATAGTGCCTTTCACATCTATCTATCTATCTATCTATCTATCTATCTATCTATCTATCTATCTATCTATCTATCTATCTATCTATCTATCTATCTATTATATAGTGCCTTTCACATCTATCTATCTATCTATCTATCTATCTATCTATCTATCTATCTATCTATCTATCTATCTATCTATCTATCTGTTATATAGTGCCTTTCACATCTATCTATCTATCTATCTATCTATCTATCTATCTATCTATCTATCTATCTATCTATCTATCTATCTGGTCCTCCTCAGTAGAACCCTACTTAAAGAGAATGTACTAACTAATCGCAACACAAACTCTGACTTCATCAGTTTTAACTCACAAAGATGCCGATGGAAGAAGAGAAGCAGCAGGCTGCTAGGGTGGAGAAGAGAAGATCTGCTCAGGAAACAGCAAGCGCATCAACCTCTGAGCAAACGAATGATAAACGTACAGAGAAAGAGGATGAAGACTAGGAATGATCAAGTCAAGTGGATTCACTGCCCGTTATGGTTATAGCAGTGCGCAGTTACTGGTAATAAATATGATATACAAAGGCAATCCCCCTCCCTTAGTGAGACGACGGTAAGAAAACACATAGGAGAAATAACTTAGCATTGTTTAATGTCGGCTTACACTGCATAACAGACAACGGAAGCCAATGGCAATGACCCAGTTCGGGAGTGGGGGCCCGATGTGTAGAGTCTGCCATTTTTGCTGCTGCATTGGAGGAATTTTCAGGATCGGATGACGTTATCTGCCATCCGTCCATTGGCTTCAGTGTCCGAAGGCTTTATACTCTTTCTTCTTCACCTTCTTTAGGTGAATCATGCCATTCCAAATAAGAGGATACAGTTTCATGATGACTAACAATAGAATACAACAGTCCTCAGTCTGACTGGCCGCTTCCCAGTTCTCTCTGTCTGTCTAATGCTTGCCTAGCAGTTCTATATGATGAGCCCCTGTGCTAAATCTGGTTCTGTGTCAACTGTGCATGTGAGGAGGAAAAGGCAGATTTATAAAATATATTTGCACAGAGCACAGTGACATATTAAACTTATGCTCTTATTACAGTCGGTTACCGAGATTAACTTTGGACCCAATTAACTCGCTCAGCTCTCTCGTGTGTGGCCACATGTCCATCTTTGCACCAATGGAGTGGCCTTGTGGCCCCTGCAATCAGATTTCAGCCCTGGGCTGTCCAGGATGGGACCACTGGCTGCACCGAGAAGGGGGGAAGCCGCCTTTTGCCCATCACTTGGGACGTTTTGGGCTGTTTCTAGTCACCTCCATGAGGGCTCAGGGCATCCAGTGCTGTTTAAAAGACACCAGGAGAGGATGGCAGATACACCAAGGAGAGGACCAGGAGGGCCGATCTCACTCCAGTGAAGGAAGGTTCAGGCACTCCAGACTCACCACTTTGCTCACCCAACATGAGGCCTCATTTATAAAACCGTCCATACGCACAAAAATAGGTCTTGAGATACGCGTACGCAACTTCCTACACAAACGTCGGGATTGATAAAAGAAAACTTGACGGGAGGACATGCGCATATTTACAGCAACTGCGACCTGTCCCTATGCAGCATTTTGGGAAAAACTGAGAAGTGGTGACTGCCTCGATAAAGTGGGGAGATGTGGACGCTAGAGGGCACTGTTGCCCCTTAAACCCAACAGACAGGCCCACAGGACACAAGAGAAAAGCACTAAGAAGACGTTTTTATTTCTTTCCTTCTTCTCCAGCGCCCTCCAAGCACCACAGCCACAGGTTTACAGGCAAGTAAATGAACACAAAACACAACTCGTCCACCTCCTCCTCCTCCACACCCCCCCAGCAAGTGTTGTCCGCCTCTTCCCGACTCACCTGCTTTGTTCACAGCAGTCCTTTATATCGTACCCGACCCCCAAGTGCTTCTGCTCTTCCATCCCTGTGACTTGCTAGCACTTCCAGGCTCGGTGAGGACCTCATCTCCCATCTTTGTTCCACAGAGTCCCCTGGTGGCACCCAACAGGGCTGAGATAAAGAACTCCATGTCCCGTGGTGACCTGCGGGAATCCGGGGTAACGCTACAGTCCAGGGAAGCTGCCATCTAGCGCCTTGGGGGAGGCAGTGTCCCAAAGTCCAAGGATTTCACCCCGATACCTAATGGCAGTCCAGGTGCCGTTGTGTGGCCTGTAGAGGTCTGTGCGTCCTCCCATGGATATGCCCCCCCAGATATACCATCACTGACCCACCACCACACACCGGTCATGCTGAACGATGTCACAGGCAGCATAACGTTCTCCACGGCTTCTCCAGACCCTTTCACGTCTGTCACATGTGCTCAGGGTGAACCTGCTCTCATCTGTGAAAAGCACAGGGCACCAGTGGTGGACCTGCCAATTCTGGTATTCTATGGCAAATGCCAGTCGAGCTCTATTGTGCCCACTAGAGGATGTCGGGCCACCCTCATGAAGTCTGTTTCTGATTGTTTGCTCAGCAACATTCACACCAGTGGCCTGATGTCATTTTGTAGGCTCTGCCAGTGCTCATCCTGGTCCTCCTTTGATACCGGTGGGTCTTGCTGATGAGTTAAGGACATTCTACGGGGGGCTCTGTCCAGCTCTCCTAGTGGAACTGCCTGTCTGTCTCCTGGAATCTCCTCCATGCCCTTGAGACTGTGCTGGGAGACACAGCAAACCTTTTAGCAATGCCACGTATTGATGTGCCTGCCATCCTGGAGAAGTTGGACTACCTGTGCCACCTCTGTAGGGTCCAGGTATGGCCTCATGCTACCAGTAGTGACACTGACGGTAGCCAAATGCAAAACGAGTGACAAAACAAATGAGGAGGGAAAATTGTCAGTGGCCTGCCTGCCTGCCTGCCTGCTGGAGGTCATTTTGTAGGCTCATTCCGGTCCTCTGGTCCTGCTGATGGGTTAAGGACCTTCTACAAGGGGCTCTCCTAGAGTAACTCCTGGAATCTCCTCCATGCCCTTGAGACTGTGCTGGGAGACATAGCAAACCTTCTGGCAATGCCACGTATTGATGTGCCATCCTGGAGAAGTTGGACTACCTGTGCCACCTTTGTAGGGTCCGGGTATGGCCTCATGCTACCAGTAGTGACGTTGACCATAGCCAAATGCAAAACGAGTGACAAAACAGATGAGGAGGGACAAATCTCAGTGGCCTCCCTCCACCTGTTAAACCATTCATTCCTGTTTTGGGGGTCTCTCATTGTTGCCCCTCTAGTGCCCCAAAGCAGCTGAACCTGATGAAGAAGCCCCTCCGCTACTTCACTGAGCAGATCGATAGCCCAGAAGTCTCACTGACTTGATGCTACACTCAGATTACAATGGGGTCCTTTCATTTTTTGAGCTGTATATTTATCAGGGGCTGCTTTATAGCCCATCTAAAAAATTAGGAAGAAAAGGAATTGAATTAATTTCAGAGGGGCGCATAA
This sequence comes from Erpetoichthys calabaricus, assembly GCF_900747795.2. NCBI lineage: Eukaryota > Metazoa > Chordata > Cladistia > Polypteriformes > Polypteridae > Erpetoichthys > Erpetoichthys calabaricus. Next base: position 189,429,151 of record NC_041402.2, on the reverse strand, counting down.
ACTTGAAGACGTGTTGCCTCAAGTATAAAACTTTTCTTCAATTCCATACTAGAATGTTAATTTTGCTTGAAAGGGAAAAAACGACATATGCCCAAAAAAAGAATTAGATTTGTAAATCCATCTGAATGGCACACCAAGTTCGTTTAGAAATCTCAGATCAGCCTAAAGCTCAAGTTCACTGCGCGAGGTAGGGGCACTCGACTGGGACTGGGGGGTCCTTTGATAGGCGATCCCTTGTAGTTTTCAGTCGTACCCTGGTCCTGTGCTCACCGTGCTTTCGCTGTTCTTCAAAAACGACGAATCCATCATCACTCAGCAACGCGCCTTCTGAACGCACTTCAGCATTCCTCCTGACGGTGATGTCCCAAATCGGAAAACTTCTCTTCAGTGGGTGGCTAAATTTTGACAGACGGGTACAACATTGAACAGAGAATCTCCAGGCCGTCCTCCGACTGTTTGAACGCCTGAAAACATCCAAATCTGTAAGGGCATCGATTTTGCCGTCTCCTAGACGTTCGGCGCACTTCACCCTCAGGCATTTCCAACACGTCTTTGATTTTGCACGAGGACTTTAATTTCCATCCATGCAAAATGGTGGCAAGTCACTGAAAGAGACTGGGAGAGCCGTAGAGAGTTGTGTGTGCCAACATTCTGCAGACCGTTCATCGAGATGCCATCGTCATGTGCACCATGAGGCCCATTTCCATTTGAATGTTTGTGTAAATAAGCAGAATGTTTCGTTATTGGACTGAAAACCGACCCCTCGTGAATTTCATCAGAGACCCCTGCACAGCGAGCGGGTTACAGTTTGGTGTGCCATTACAGAATCTGACATTGCAGCCCCTTACTTTTTTGAGGACAGGGGGGAGCAACGGTCACCGTCACCTCAGAACGTTACATTGAAATGCTAGAGAACTGGAAGAGATGGATGTGGTGGACGCCTGGTGTCAACAGGATGGAGCCACAGTTCATACGACATGCGTGGAGATGCCATGCAAGTTTTGTGGGAGGTGTTTCCGTGGAAGCCAATCATCTCCCTGTGCGGTGATGTCGGATGGCCTTCACGTTTGCCCGATCTCGCTCCGTGCGATTTGTATCTGAAGTCGACGGTCTACACACACCAACCTCAAAACCTCGAAGCCATCAAGGACGCCATTCACCACAAAATCGCCGCTACGCCCCTTGAACTGGCCAAACGAGTCGTGCGGGCGTTCAGAAATCGTCTCAAAGAGTGTATCGCTAAAGATGGCCACCACCTTGAAGACGTCATTTTTAAAAGACAGTGAAACAAATCTATTTTGTATTCCCTTTCTTCTGTCGTAATGAAATGTATTTGATCTTGCAGCGTTTTTGCAGAATGTGCCACTTCTTTTTGGCTCACCCCGTATTACACAAATTACCTGTAATGTACTAAACTTAACTGCAATCCTGTGAGTTGGGTTTGCTTACCAAGAAGACGACCATCAATCACACGCTGCACGTCACTGAAGTCTACTTCAGCACTACTACTTAATAAAATAAAGGAATTGTGGGTCCAGCCGGGACACCTCGCAGCACCATTAGTCAGACACATTAGCATCACATACAGTGCATCCGGAAAGTATTCACAGCGCATCACTTTCTCCACATTTTGTTATGTTACAGCCTTATTCCAAAATGGATTCAATTCATTTTTTCCTCAGAATTCTACACACAACACCCATAATAACAACGTGAAAAAAAGTTTACTTGAGGTTTTTGCAAATTTATTAAAAATACAAAAATGGAGAAAGCACATGTACATAAGTATTCACAGCCTTTGCCATGAAGCTCAAAATTGAGCTCAGGTCCGTCCTGTTTCCCCTGATCATCCTTGAGATGTTTCTGCAGCTTCATTGGAGTCCACCTGTGGTAAATTCAGTTGACTGGATATGATTTGGAAAGGCACACACCTGTCTATAGAAGGTCCCACAGTTGACAGTTCATGTCAGAGCACAAACCAAGCATGAAGTCAAAGGAATTGTCTGTAGACCTCCGAGACAGGATTGTCTCGAGGCACAAATCTGGGGAAGGTTACAGAAACATTTCTGCTGCTTTGAAGGTCCCAATGAGCACAGTGGCCTCCATCATCCATAAGTGGAAGAAGTTTGAAACCACCAGGACTCTTCCTAGAGCTGGCCGGCCATCTGAACTGAGCGATCGGAGGAGAAGGACCTTAGTCAGGGAGGTGACCAAGAACCCGATGGTCACTCTGTCAGAGCTCCAGAGGTCCTCTGTGGAGAGAGGAGAACCTTCCAGAAGGACAACCATCTCTGCAGCAATCCACCAATCAGGCCTGTATGATAGAGTGGCCAGACGGAAGCCACTCCTTAGTAAAAGGCACATGGCAGCCCACCTGGAGTTTGTCAAAAGGCACCTGAAGGACTCTCAGACCATGAGAAAGAAAATTCTCTGGTCTGATGAGACAAAGATGGAACTCTTTGGTGTGAATGCCAGGCGTCACGTTTGGAGGAAACCAGGCACCACTCATCACCAGGCCAATACCATCCCTACAGTGAAGCATGGTGGTGGCAGCATCATGCTGTGGGGAACTGGGAGACTAGTCAGGATAAAGGGAAAGATGACTGCAGCAACGTACAGAGACATCCTGGATGAAAACCTGCTCCAGAGCGCTCTTGACCTCAGACTGGGGCGATGGTTCATCTTTCAGCAGGACAACGACCCTAAGCACACAGCCAAGATATCAAAGGAGTGGCTTCAGGACAACTCTGTGAATGTCCTTGAGTGGCCCAGCCAGAGCCCAGACTTGAATCTGATTGAACATCTCTGGAGAGATCTTAAAATGGCTGTGCACCGACGCTTCCCATCCAACCTGATGGAGCTTGAGAGGTGCTGAAAAGAGGAATGGGCGAAACTGGCCAAGGATAGGTGTGCCAAGCTTGTGGCATCATATTCAACAAGACTTGAGGCTGGAATTGCTGCCAAAGGGGCATCGACAAAGTATTGAGCAAAGGCTGTGAATACTTATGGACATGGGATTTCTCAGTTTGTTTATTTTTAATAAATTTGCAAAAATCTCAAGTAAACTTTTTTCATGTTGTCATTATGGGGTGTTGTGTGTAGAATTCTGAGGAAAAAAATGAATTGAATCCATTTTGGAATAAGGCTGTAACATAACAAAATGTGGAGAAAGTGATGTGCTGGGAATACTTTCTGGATGCACTGTATTACTTGTACATGAATTGAATTAAAGTGCTTCCTGTTAACTGAACCAAGTTCACTCTGTGATGGTGTCGTTATCGCAAGACGCGTACAGTCAACTGCGTCAAGTACATCAGGAAAACCAGCAATCGCCGCAAATTGCCTTTTGGTCCCGGTTTGCTCCTCCTGACCGTAAGGGAGTTGGATGTTTCTGGGTAGCACTTTAATTACGTCTCATAGCTCAGGGGTGCCTGCGAGATTCCTGACTGCTCAGCCAGTTCACACCCAAGTGCCCGTTGTCAGATCCCCTCCAGTTTTAAAGCCCGTGACGGAGCAGGGATCACGCGAATTATGTGTGAAGGTGTCTCTGTAATGTTGGCTCCAAATTGGCGCACAACTTCACGAGGAGGGCTCTAGTAAGTCGAAGCTAATCGTCATCATGAGCCTAAAGATCCCTGAAAACTTCCTTTAGTCTGTCATTGGTGATATCCTCCAAAAGTGCAAACGCTGCCATCGCCAGTGACGCCGTACAACAAACATACATTTTTATCGACAAAACAGGTGGGCTACACGCTAAGACGATTAATGTTAAGCGCATGCATTAAATGTTACCACCAACACCGAAGACAGCTGTATTGAGAGAATATGCCACTCAACTTCGCAGCCGAGTGTCAAGCAGCGGGAATGGGAATCAGCACCTCCAAATCCGAGACCATGGTCCTCAGCCGGAAAAGGGTGGAGTGCCCTCTCAGGGTTGGGAGCGAGATCCTGTCCCAAGTGGAGGAGTTCAAGTATCTTCACGAGGGAGGGAAGAATGGAGCGTGAGATCGACAGGCGGATCGGTGTGGCATCCGCAGTAATGCGGGCTCTGCATCGGTCTGTCGTGGTGAAAAAGGAGCTGAGCCGCAAGGCGAAGATCTCAGTTTACCAGTTGATCTGCGTTCCTACTCTCACCTATGGTCATGAGCTATGGGTAGTGACCGAAAGAACGAGATCGCGAATACAAGCGGCTGAAATGAGTTTCCTCCGCAGGGTGTCTGGGCTCTCCCTTAAAGATAGGGTGAGAAGCTCAGAGTAGAGCCGCTGCTCCTCCACATCGAGAGGAGTCAGATGAGGTGGCTCGGGCATCTGATTGGGATGCCTCCTGGACGCCTCCCTGGTGAGGTGTTCCGGGCACGTCCAACCGGGAGGAGGCCCCGGGGAAGACCCAGGACACGCTGGAGGGACTATGTCTCCCGGCTGGCCTGGGAACTCCTCGGGATTCCCCATGAAGAGCTAGAAGAAATGGCCAGGGAGAGGGAAGTCTGGGCATCTCTGCTCAAGCTGCTGCCCCCACGACCTGACCTCGGATAAGCGGAAGAAGATGGATGGATTGAATGCATGCTACTCATCTGCAATGTAAAATAGTTGAAGAACGCAACTTTGAAATGCGCAATGAAACGAGATTTTCTGTCCACTTCATTGTCCCGTTGCCTGGAGTCGCTAAAATGCCAACACCAAAAAAGTCTGCGTAGGACTTACTGATGGTCGAAAACACTCTGTACTGTTGAGCCGAGTTCGTGTTTTATAAATCTCAACTTTTAAATAAGAAACGTCTTCTGCTAACATACGCAAGTTTTATATCCAAGGCCCTGATCTTAGTCCTTTCAAGCTGATCAGTGCTCTTGTCATTACCCGATTTGGACGACGCATGTGCAGCAAAGGTACATGATTTCCGTTATCGTTTTACGATATTCTTTTGCGACGTGTTTTTACGACTTCTCTGCTGCTTATCGAAAGAGTGAATCTAGAACCAAACAAATATATTCGCTATTTAAAATGCAAACATGTCATTAAAGACACAATCTGAGCAGTCAACACTCAAAGGTCTCGTTCAGTTAGGAAGACGCACAAAACAAACAACTTCGCTACTGGCACAAATCGATTTCCAAACGTTACCTTACGTACAAAAAACGTATTATTAAAATAGTTCATTTTACACTAACTTACAAACGATTTCACGCATGCGTTGTCCAACTCGGGGAGCTGCTGTAAGGCAGAGTAGCAGAAATGACGCATTTTCGCACCTGCGTTGTCCAAATCGAGTCGTGACTGCTCTCATGTCAAATACGTTCTGAGATTTTTCAGGTAAAGTAGACGTTTTGAGTTCGGGGAATTCTACTCACTAACTAGTGTGCCACCAATAATGAGAAGAGCTCATTATTACAGTGAAATTCTAGTAATCATGACAAAGTTCGACCTCGAGATTTTGCTGAATCTGAAAATGAGTCTGAAAATAACCTTTTTTGGAATCGTGTCTGTGTGTGTAAACACGATAACTCAAAAAACGCAACGAGACAGATGGATGAAATACAGCAGGTGGTTATTACACCAAAATTGTAGATCTGTGCTTACTTTTGAGCCAAATCCATCAACTGGAAGTGGTGCGTCACCTGAACACATACTCGATTTGATTTGATTTTATTCATGCAGCTGCGGTGTCCGATTTATTCAACTTTACTTTTATAATAATTGTTTAATATATTATTCGTTTGATTTGATTTGTTGATTGTTCTTTATTGTACATAATATAAAAGTCATTGTCTTGCGGTTTACTCCTCAAATATCCATCACGATATCTGAGTATACGAGAAAGTCGAGGGGAGAGCACTCCTGATTTTTCTCAGTACTTATTTCAAAAACCTACCCAATGCACTGACTAGCACATGCCAGTAAGAATTTTAACGTGGGACGATAAGGACCCTGTCACCTCACCAGGCAGCTGGGACTCAAACATCCTGACCCACCCAACCACCTGCCACTCAAACTTCTAGACCTACCCAGACAGCTGCCACTGAAACGTCTCATAGGTGGGTGCCACTTGAGTGTCTTGTCCCACCCAACTAGCTGTGACTCAAACTTGTCACTCCCACCACACCACCCCCCAAGGATGGGAGCCACTTAAATATCTTGTACCATTCAACCACCTGTCAGTCAAACGTCTGGCCCCGCCCAGACAGCGCTGCCTCTCAAACGTTTGGCCCCGCCCAGACACCTGCCACTCAAACTTCTAGACCTACCCAGACAGCTGCCACTCAAACTTGTCATAGGTGGGTGCCACTTGAGTGTCTTGTCCCACCCAACCAGCTGTCACTCAACCTTGTCACACACACTCCCTCACCCCCCCCCCCCCCCCCGATGGGAGCCACTCAAATATCTTGTACCATTCAACAACCTGCCACTCAAACTTCTGGCCCCACGCAGACACCTGCCACTCAAACTTCTAGACCTAAACAGACATCCATCCATTTCCAACCCACTGAATCCGAACACAGGGTCACGGGGGTCTGCTGGAGCCAATCCCAGCCAACACAGGGCACAAGGCAGGAACCAATCCCGGGCAGGGGGCCAACCCACCGCAGCCTAACTAGACACCTGCCACTCAAAATTCTGGCCCCTCCCAGACACCTGCCACTCAAACTTCTGGCCCCACCCAGACACCTGCCACTCAAACTTCTGGCCCCGCCCAGACACCTGCCACTCAAACTTCTAGACCTACCCAGACAGCTGCCACTCAAACTTCTGGCCCCACCCAGACACCTGCCACTCAAACTTCTGGCCCCACCCAGACACCTGCCACTCAAACTTCTGGCCCCACCTAGACACCTGCCACTCAAACTTCTAGACCTACCCAGACACCTGCCACTCAAACTTCTAGACCTACCCAGACACCTGCCACTCAAACTTCTGGCCCCACCCAGACACCTGCCACTCAAACTTCTGGCCCCACCCAGACACCTGCCACTCAAACTTCTAGACCTACCCAGACACCTGCCACTCAAACTTCTAGACCTACCCAGACACCTGCCACTCAAACTTCTGGCCCCGCCCAGACACCTGCCACTCAAACTTATGGCCCCGCCCAGATATTTATTTGCCCCCAGTGGGAAATCTGGCTTTTTACAAAAAATACATAAATAGTTAGATAAGTAATAAATAACTCATAATAAATAAATATTTATAGAAATAAATAAATAAATACAGACAGACACACTTTGGACTAAACACACACCAGAATGACAATAAAACAAGAAAATTCAAAAGAAAGAAAACTTCTGATTTGTATCTCAGTCCCAGTGAGGCGCTATACGCAGCCCCCCAGAGTGTTTCTTGACACACTTGGGCTGAATAATTCGTTTGCTGAAAGTCCTCAGCGGTGGTGCGTCAGACAGCTGCCACTCAAACATCTTGCTCCACCCACCCACCTGCCACTCAAACGTCTCACCCCACCTCAATGGCTGCCCCTCTCCATTACTAACAGCCCCCTCTCCACCTAATTTACTCTCGTCTGCATGTAAGACCAACACGTTGTGAAATTCTTCATGTAAGAAAGGCAGACATTTGAAGGTGAGGTGAGGAGGGGCGCACCGTGTCGCATGTTGATTGGCATACATAAGGAAGAGGTCACTGATCCCTGGACACGGGACAATAAGGACCCACCCAGACGGTGGCCACTCAGGTATCTCATGACACCAAGATGGCAAGTGGAGCACAGCTCTGTGTTACAGTTTGGTTTCATTTCCCATTTTGTTTTTTTTGTGGTCCTTAGATGGACCTTTTCAGGTTTATTTGAGGTTTTTGAACTTGCAGATTCCAATTCTGATAACAGTTCTCCTAACTGGAATTTATTTAGTAATTTGGTTTAATCTTCATACATCCTCCGAAGCAGTTGGCCATCCACTGACTCTCCAGGTTGTCACCCCCCTGTTCATGGTGGCCATCCAGACTCTTGCTGGAGGTCACTGGACTGTCACTTCCTACTGACATCCTCATCTTCCTCGCCGCCATTTTGTGGACAGTCACTGCTAGGTGAACGACTTGGGAGTGAGCGGCTGTGACATCAGGGGACTTGTGGGTCACACTGAGCACGTCCTGTTCATCTGAGCTTATAGGGAGAAATCTAAGAACCTGGCAGGCTGTACTTCTTACTGTGCTGTTGGCAAATGGTCCTTGACTACAATTTAGTTTAGAAATTTCAACTTGTTTTAGCATGAAGAAGGAGCAGAATGCCCACCCATGCCCACTACTGACAACAACATCGAGCAAATCCTTATGTCCACACCATGACTCTGATGTGGATTTTGGCCCCTGGTAAACCTTCAGCCCCTAAAAAGCCGCAGACATTAAATTTTCTGCGCAGAAAAATCTTCTTCCTTTGTCTCCCACGGCACATGAGAAGAGCAACCGTCAAGATGGCTCTTTGCTGATTGTTTTAGTTCTAAACAGGCCCCTTCCTCCTCCTCCTCGTCCTCCTCCTCTCACAGGGGTGTCCTGTGGTCCCTCAGAGTGTGTAGGCGTCTGGTCACTGCAGCTGCTATGTGCTCATGTGAGGCTTGGGACTTTCGTCATTGCCTGCGTAGTTTGCCTTTCTTTGTAACTCTCTTTGCAGTTCTCCTCCTCGACTTTGGAGAACAACGAGAAGCGCGAACAACAAAGACGACTGGAAAAGTGAGGCGTCAGGATGGAGGGGCGAGCACCTGCTCCACCAGGGCACCCATTGTCTTCGATTCAGCGTTGGGCCTTCACCGTCGCCTCTCACGATGCCTGAGGGACCCCCGCACAGCAGGTCAGCGGGGGCCCCCACAGCGGCTCAAGGTGGTGATGCCATCGAAACCGGAGGCGAATGTTCAAACAAACTCCCACCCCCTTCCTCTTCCCCTTCTAGGAAAAGCGTTTTCTTGAGGCCACTTGGGAAGCAGAAAATTACTGACTACCTGCTAATTAGCTAAGTTGGAAAAGCACAAAATCTGAGCTACCGGAGCTCCACGCGCCTCCAGGCTTCTCTTAGCAGCTAATTAAGTCGGCCTCGGAGGTAGAAGGCGGCGACAAACGTGTGCTGCAGCAGCAAAATGAAAAGGAAGAGACCGGAGTCTCACACGCACACACACACACACATACACACCGGGACACACACACACACACTGAGACACACACACACACACAGAGACACACACACACTGAGACACACACACGCAGACACACACACACACATACACACACACACACTGAGACACACACACATACATACACACACATACACACCGGGACACACACACTGAGACACACACACACTGAGACACACACACACACATACACACACACACACACACTGAGACACACACACACTGAGACACACACACACACATACACACACACGCACACACTGAGACACACACACACTGCGACACACACACACACATACATACACACTGAGACACACACACACACACTGAGACACACACACACACATACACACACACACACATACACACACACACACACACACACCGGGACACACACACACACACTGAGACACACACACACACATACACACACACACACTGAGACACACACACTGAGACACACACATACACACACACACACACACACTGAGACACACACACACACACAGAGACACACACACACTGAGACACACACACGCAGACACACACACACACATACACACACACACACTGAGACACACACACATACATACACACACATACACACCGGGACACACACACTGAGACACACACACACGCATACACACACACACACATACACACACACACACATACACACACACACACACACTGAGACACACACATACACACTGAGACACACACACACACACAGAGACACACACACACACACACAGAGACACACACACACGCATACACACACACGCACACACAGAGACACACACACACGCATACACACACACGCACACACACACACACCCAGAGACACACACACACGCATACACACACACGCACACACACACCGGGACACACACACACACACTGAGACACACACGCACACACTGAGACACACACACGCATACACACACACGCACACACAGACACACACACTGAGACACACACACACGCACACACTGAGACACACACACACATACACACACACACATACACACACACTGAGACACACACACACACATACACACCGGGACACACACACACACACTGAGACACACACACACGCATACACACACACACACATACACACACACACACACACACAGACACACACACTGAGACACACACACACAGACACACACACTGAGACACACACACACGCACACACTGAGACACACACACACACACATACACACACACACACACACATGCATACACACACATACACCCCCACGCATACACACACTGAGACACACACACACACACACCCACGCACACCCCCCCCACACACACACACACAAGGGGTCAGTCACGTCGCCTCACTCTCTCTCACTCTCTTTGCTTCACACCCATGTGACTGGCAATGCTGACTAAATATTCGACTGCTACTGTCCATCTGTGCCAACGAAGCACAAAAATGGATGGCATTCCTGCAGGGCGGTTTATTCTTTTTTATTTACATACATATACAGTCTACATTCTGAGGTGGGGGGGGGGCCATATTGGCAAGGCTGGACATAGAGTGCCAGTGTGGGGCCAATTTAGCCTCACCGCTAAACCTAAGCAGCATGTGTGAGAAACACCGAAGAAGCAGATATCGGTGGTGGGGGGGGTGAACAGACAAACATCCCACGGGTGCCGCAGAGAACATCAGGGTTGCTGTGGTTTACCTGAGAGGCTCAGTGGAGCTAAGAGTCGGTGACGGATTTCTCTCTCTGACAATCTCGTCTACTTCTAAACAAAGAGATGGAGGCCCAGGCTCACCAGACTTGAGTGACGTCACTCATTGGTAGACAAACACGTAAAAGGACCTCCGGTCACATCCACATCACTACTCTGTTTACACCTCACATCCACACTAACCCTGGAAACGGAGGCTCTTGAGACCCCCCAGAGTTTTGATATCCCCAGAGCTGCGGCTCAGCGTTGTGGCGTGGACACGTGACAATGCAGATTTTTGAAAACATCCGCCAATTTGTCCGTGTTTATTCCATGGCCCGAGGCTTAGGATCTGCACTGAGAATCAGAAGGTTGATGGTTCGAATCCCGTAAACGCCAGAAGTGACTCTACCCCATTGGACCCTTAACCTGCAATTGCTCCATCCTGGTGTATGACGTTAGTCTTCATCCAGCCCTCCGTGTAGGCCCTCCAGCATGCAGGGAAAAACCTGGGGACAGAACTGTCACTCCTGCCGCCATAAAGAACCTCCCACTGTCCCATTCCATCTGAACTGGTGTGGTGCTGAGGTGTCACCCGTCGCACGGCCGCACTCCTCGGGTCCTAATCTGGGATCCTGAGTTGGTTTGTCATGTGGTGGGTGTATCAGCGCCTCCTCCTCCTCCTCCTCCTCCTTTGCTGATTGACATCTCATTCCCTGAATGCTCACCCTTCACAGCAGAAATTCCTTCACCCACATAGCGAAGATCCACGCTTACCTGTCGGCCTTGAAATTGCGTTTTGTACAATTTGAATGCTGCACAGACGTGCAAAGGGCAGAAAACTTGCCGGCCATTACAGTTTTGCGACAAATCCCTTTGCTGGCTGCCTTACCGTCCCTTTGCCTTTCAGACATTTCCGCCGATCAAACTGCTACGTCACATGCGTTTTTCCGCGGATGGAGACGCCGTCCTAAACAATTGATTTACGTCTTGCCTGGACATGGGGCCCGAATTGCCTCGAAAGCTTTTGTATTGTAATCTTTCCACTTAGCCAATCAAAGGGGTCATTTGGCTTGACCTCTCACTATAAACATCGTGAAAATGCTGGCGTGCCTGGAGATCCATCCATCCATTTTCCAACCCGCTGAATCCGAACACAGGGTCACGGGGGTCTGCTGGAGCCAATCCCTGCCAACACAGGGCACAAGGCAGGAACCAATCCCGGGCAGGGTGCCAACCCACCGCAGGACACACACAAACACATCCACACACCAAACACACACTAGGGCCAATTCAGAATCGCCAATCCACCTAACCTGCATGTCTTTGGACTGTGGGAGGAAACCGGAAACATGCCATTTTTAAAATGTACCACAATGCACTTGGGATTGCCTTTAAAATGGAGGATACCAAGTTAAGGAAACACATGATGGCGTTTTTTAAGTTGCTGTTGTTAAGTAAGAATGGAGTTCTGCTTTTGTGAGCCCCAGTTAGGGTTGGGTTAGGGAAAAGCAGGGTCCTCATGGGCTCTCTCCATTTCGCTCGTATTCAGACGGACTGCTTCAGGTCCCATGGGTGCCCAGAGATGCACGGGTTCTGGTTAGGGTTGGAGGTCAGCGCCATCTTAACGCAGGGGGCCCCCATGCTAATCTACGTATGTTGTGACTTGCTGTCAATAAATAAACACTCTGCTCTACTAAACTATAAATGTTTGCTATTGTGTTACAAGTGGACGTTGGCATTCGCCTCTGATTTTGTATCACGGTCACCTCTGCCACCTCACGTGCCTGTATGTATGTGTAGAGATCTCACGCGCTAGATAACGTAATGGCGCGTATGTTAACGTCACTTCACCTCAAGAAATTTTGCAAATGTTTGTGTCAAACACTCGATTAATAATAAATAACTCCGAGTCACTTCGTACTGTGCCATCTCCGTCTGTATGGTTTACCAACTGAGTGTTATTTATATTGTAATATTGCCCCGCTGGGACACCTGGAGAAGGGAAGGACCGGGAGAGGGGCAATTCCTTCCCCGGGACGCAAGAGGGCAGCCACCCTGGATTGCATGGGGGCTCACGGAGCTTGGAAGCTCAACCCTGTGGGGTGGCTGTGGGCAGCGCCAGGGGGGGCTCCTGGATGGTTCCAGAGCCATGGACTGCAGCAGGAAGGTCATCAGGGAGCACATCGGGGGTGCATTATGGAAGGGGGCCGGAGTCGGGTGGACGAGGAGAGGAGGTGGCAGAAGAATAAGAAGAGGAAGAGGAAGAGAGGACTGTGAGTCTGATGAGGTGGTTGGCGCACTGTGTGCGGTGGACTTGGCTGTCTCAGTGTCTGTCCGTGTCCAGGCTGGCCATTTCGCAATAGGCTGGCAGTTTTGTGTCTTTCAATGTTATTTTATTCAAACGTTTGTGTTGATTCATCTTTGCCGTACGGCGTGTTTTTTAATGTTTAAACACTCATTTGTCGGAAGTACAAGTCAAGTCAAGTCGGGGAGCGTGCACTGGTACAGTGAGTTGACGCTCCCACTACATGACGAAACAGCTCGGGATCCCAGTTGGCAACCCCCCAGGCAGACACGCTGTCCAGTCCCACCCTCCAGAAATGACCCTCTATCTGCCGCAGCCAGGTGTTACGTGGGCAACCCCTTGGCCTGGTCCATCCACTTGGGTCCCCAACAATGAGGATCTTACGAGCCGGATCACCCTCGGGGAAAAACGCACCAAATGGCCGTAGTGCCGTAACTGACGCTCCCTTACAATGCAGGTCATGTGCTTCATTCGGGACTCCATGAGCAACACAAAGTCAAACCAGCTTTCTGGAGAGACACACAGTACCAAAGGAGTCCAGTCTTCATCTCAGCTCACTGGATAGCGTCCATGTCTCACAAACAGGGAGCACCAGGACTCGAAAGACTTGCACCTTTGTCCTTTTGTAGAGATATCAGGAACGCCACACACCCCTTTCCAGTGACCTCATGACCCCCCCATGCTCTCCCAATCCGTTTACTGAATTCACAGGAAGAGTCACCAGAGTCGCATGAAGGTCACTGCCATGGTAAGTAAACCCCTCGATGAGGTCGCCACTCTCTCCGCAGACAGACACACTGCTGATGGCCGTGCCCAAGAGGTCATTAAAGGCCTGGCTGTTGGTTTTTATCAGGACCCTCGCAACCCCAGACACTCAGACCCCTCACTCAGTCTCTCGAGAGCCTCCATTGACTCTGCGAAGATCACAGCATCGTCAGAAAAGTCAAGATCTGTGAACCTCTCTTCACCAACAGATGCCCCACAGCCGCTGGACCCCATGACTCTGCCCAACACCCAGTCCGTACAAGCATTGAACAGAGTAGGAGCAGAACACACCGCTGATGAACACCAGAATCAACTGGGATAAACACAGAGGGTCTGCCTCCACTCTGCACAGCAGTTACAGTACCAGTGGACAGGCCGGCCATGATATCCAGCAACCTCGAGGGGATCCCGCGAACCCTCAGGATGTCCCACAGGGCACACACTCGATCAACTGAGTCGAACGCTTTGCAAAAATCGACAAAGACTGCAAAGAAACTCTGCTGATATTCGCATTTGCACTCCATGAGAACCCTCAGTGCCAGGATGCGGTCGATGGTCGACTTCTTAGACATAAAACCAGACTGTTCCGGTCACTGGTAGGTGAGCAGGTGACCACGGATCCTATTGAGGATGACCCTAGTGAGGACCTTACCCAGCACCGAGAGCAGTGTTACCCCCCTGTAGTTGCTGCAATCCGGGTGATCAGCCTTCCCTTTCCAGACTGGGACGACAAGTTCCGTTTTCCAGTCAGTAGGGATGATGCCAGTCTCCCTGTGGTTGGAAGTACCAATACATTAAATAAATATCTGTTTAATTGTATCGACCATTGACATTTTTATTCCTGTATAGGTAGGGGTCCCAGTGCACTACTTTTACCCGGGGGTCTCTAATGCTGTTAAGACGACCCTAGTTGGGCTCGTGAATCTCATCTCTTATCTATCATAGAGTCTGGGGTGAAGTGTTCAGGACCCTTAATGATTCTCTTAAATATTCAGTCCAAGTCTACACAGCGCCCGTCTCGGTGAGCACCACGTTACAAAACGTCTTAGTGGCCGCGTTTATGATAAACTGGACCAAACTGTACCAGTCCCACCCAGTGTACCGTAATGGAGGTCCGTCACGAGGGGATGCAGACAATCCAAACTCACCTTTCGGCTTTAATGTCATTAGGGTGCAGAACCATTTTAGAAGAGCGCGTCATCCTTCTCCATGTCGTACTTCACTGGCTCAGCACTTTGGGGTTCTTTTAGTGACGAATCAAATGGCTTAATCTCCGCCAACTGTAGAAATGCCTCTGGAATTAAAGAAGAAACAAAAAAAAAAAACACTTTAATAAACCGGTGTGCTGACACTGCGTAGCGGGCAAGATTTGTAAATGCTGAGATGTATGCGTGAATTTCAAATGCCCATTACATCCCGGCACGGTGCAATTTATGAGAAACTCAAAACACGCTGGGTAGTCATTATTTTCTTTATTTATTTATTTATTTTTGCAATTAGGGAACCTGAAATCCTTGATAACGAGCTAAAAATGCCACATAATTAGAAATACACCAGCAAACACCATTATTGTCAGGAGAACACAGCAATATAATGAAGCAATTATAAATGAGCGGCCGCATGCTTGTCATTAATTTACGCTTTTAAGGATCACAGGATAAGGCAACAAATAATTGTATGAGTGGCATGGGAGACACTACTGTCCTAAACAAGGCTGGCTCCAATAAGCCAGGCCAGCCCAGCTGTCCACCATCAGGACGGCGCCCCCTATTGGCAGCTGTGGCAACAAATTAGCACGGGAGTGGGAGACCCCTAGTGGCGAGCAGCAATAATGCTGACGTAACATCTACAGTGCTTATAAAAGTATTCACCCCCTTCAACGTTTTCATATTTTATTGTTAAAGGACAGTGAATTTAATTAGAAAAAGACTCTTCAATGTCAAAGTCAACGGCCGGCCCAGTCGTCCAGACTGGCAACTACACCACCAGGACCTGCGGCCTGGCAACCTGAGGGGCGTCAGACTTAGACAAACCGCTCTTCTTCCAATTACTTCCCCAATCGGCGATCAAATAGGCAGGAAAGGCAACCAGTAAGTAAGTTAAAAAAGTGAATATATACAGAATATCTCTATTATAAAAGAAATCCTGAGACGAGACTATTGCCAAGAGGGGGCAGTGCTGGGGCTGCTGCTATTTTTAACATCCAGTCGGGGCCACACGTTTAGAAAATGAGACAAATATGAATTCTCACAAAGTGTGCTGCCTCCATTTTTATGACGGCAATTTGCTATTAATACATAATTAAACTATTAATAAATTAAAAGAACAATATGAAGCACTTTAACCACGACCTTGGGACCATAACCTGGATGATAAATGGGACAGCCAGTATTGACAAAAGGGTCCATATTTAAAAACACAGGAATATATATTATATATATAATATAAATATATATACAGTTTATCTCTATTATAAAAGAAAATCTTGAGATAAGATGAGACTATCGCCAAGAGATTTTTTCCAAGTTCCGCCCTCCTCTCCACCATTTCCGGTTCACGCCCACGCCCGCGGCCCTCTCACCTCTCATTGGTGTGAATGTTTTTGTCAGACACAGTTCCTGCGCTCTCAGTTCTTATAAATTTTTACGTTTTCCTCACTTTAAGTTCCCAATTAAAGAAGACATATTATGTCCAAATCTTATTGAAGAATTTCATCCCGAAGGGTTATCAACAGAAGAAATGAGTACACGGGCAAACCTAGCACCAAGAAACGATGAAGCCAAACGAATTAATGTGAAAATTGTCGATCGGTAACATGGCAAATTGGTTAAATGCGTATCAATAGACTAATAGACTTACAATATCACATAGAATATCTACAACTGTTAACACCGTCTGGTCTTTCTCCGTCTGAATTACAGTTGTTATCGTAATGTTATTGTGTAATTGTTATTGTAAAATCTTATTGATGAATTTCATCCCGAAGGAAATGAGTACACGGGCAATCCTAGCACAAAGAAACGATGAAGTCAAACGAATTAACGCAAAAATAGTTGTTCAGTTACACGGCAAATTGGTTAAATGCGTATCTGTAGACTCTGCTGAAACAGTTGGTGGTGATGGTGAGGAAGATGAAAACATCGACTTACAATATCACAAAGAATATCTACAACCGTTAACACCGTCTGGTCTTCCTCCGGCCGAATTACTGTTGCTATCGTAATGTTAGTGCGTAATTTATTTCTGAGTGATGGGCTATGCAATAGGACAAGATTAGTTGTACTGAAAATTGGTCAAACAATTCTGATGTGTAAAATTTCAACAGGCGACAAGAAAGGTAATGTAGTCCACCTTCAGCGATAACATTAGACACCAAAGGAGACCTCGATATGCCATTCGTATTAAAACGTTTACAGTTTCCCGTTAGAAGAGCTTTTGCTATGACAATTAACAAATCACAGGGACAAACATTCAAAAAAGTCGGTTTATTTATTAGAGAGAAAGAAACGAAATTCACTCATGGGCAGTAATACGTTGCATTGTCACGATGGAATTCCAGACACGGAATCAAAATTCAAAGCGATATTGACGAAAAGTTAAAATCCAAAAATTGTTTTAACTGAAGTTTTGCTGTAAAAGTGTCAGTTTAAAAAATATTTGCGTGTTAATTTCAAAGCCGAACTGAACGAAAACATAACGAATACCTCTAACGCAACATGAAACTTTCAATATATTACGTTTTACTGTTTTTTAATTATGGTTAATTACTCGCTGTAGTGTAAAACAGTTAGTTCTATAATCTGATTAAATTGTACATCCATGAGTGGCACAGACGTGAAGTGGCTAGCGTGTAGTGCCCACCCGGGGGTTGGCGAGTGAAGTGAGCAGCAGGCACAGCCCCCTAGTATTAACAAAATGCCAAACCGTATAAATATCTCCCCTCCCCTACCACCCACAATCCCACAAGTCCGTGGCGTAATGTTATAATAAACGGTGCAGCATTACATATTCAATGCTGACCCTCGCTTGTCACTACGCTAAGCATAACTCAAATGTGACACATGAGAAACACACAGCACATGGAAAGTCCAGGAAATTGTCCAGAGAATGATTAATGGAAATGACCTTTGAACCGGTTAGAAACTGTCTAGTGGTAACTGCAACATGGGAGCACTTGACGGTTCACTCCTTTCCCGAAATAATAAAGAAATGGTCTCACCATGCGGTCCTCAGCGTGTCCTGTGATTACCGAACTCCGGGCTTTGGTGAGAATGGCGAGATTGTTACGGGTCTGCCACTGAGAGCAGCAAGCCATGGATACTGCAGGTACGGGACGACCCCGATTGGCATTTCTGTTCCCCTCGTGATGCGTTTTGGGGTTGTGTTTTTTTTTTTGTTTCCTTCTCCTTCTCACCTCCTTGTTTCTTATTTCTCTCCTCTCATTTAAACAGGAAATAACCCGGATGGATTTGATGGGTGGACAGGAAAATTACTTTGAGGGGGTCACAGCCCTGCAGCGTTCTACTTTCCCCCTTTGTTTCCAGTGGGACGACATTTACACAGATGCACCATAGACTACATAAACGGGACAACACTATGAAAGAGCGATGGGCTGGTGCCCTGCCCGGGGTTTGTTTCTGCCTTGTGCCCGGTGTTGGCTGGGATTGGCTCCAGCAGACCCCCCGTGACCCTGTTGTAGGATATAGCGGCTTGGAGAATGGCTGGCTGACACTATGAAAGGCGCGATTCGACACCAAACACATTAAGAGGTCCCCCTTCATGTAGCACCGCTACAAACAGATATGCCTGCAAAGTGCTCTAAATTAATTGCAAGTAGAATCGACACACATAAGAACTCACCCCTTTAGTTCGACATCCCCGGTTTGGTTAGGGTTAGAATTAGCACAGTGGAGATCCACAACTGGAGGGTCCGACTTTTGGGGAGTCAGTGTGGTGGTCGCACCTACGCCATGAAGACAAAAGAATACAACAAGCAACGCTGCTTTCTGAAAGTCCCAGATAAATGATATCATCTGCTCCACTTTGATCGTATCCTTTGGTTGCCTTTTCATAGAATTCCAGCCTGTTAGTAAAACACGACCTCCCTCGTCTGACCCCACGCTGACTGTCCTGTCCTTGCCAGGTGTTGCTCAATCTTATCCTTAATAATTCTTTCCATTAATTCTCCTGTGATGCACGTTAAGCTTACTGTCCTCTAGTGGCTTGGCTCTGCCCGGTCACCCTTTTTATATAACGGGATGATATTTGCCATTTTCCAGTCCTTCAGAATCTCCACAGTGCGCAGTGACTTCCTATAAATACGTGTCTAGGGTTTCTATCTGAACTCGTCAGCCTCCTTAAGAACTCGAAGGAACATCTGATCTGCTCCTGGTGATTTGTTTGATTTCATCTTATTTAATCTGAGCAGCACTTCTCCCTTTACAATTTCCAAATCTCTCAGTACCTCCTTATCTGGGGGCTCAGCAGAATGTCAGCAAGTAACACGAAGTTAATCAGCTGGTTTCTCTTTTCAGTAGAGATCTTTTATTTAAATACTAAATAGCAGGCACTCACAGGTGAAATGAATGAATGTATTTAAATGTTTTCCAGAGGGAACTAAACGCCTCTCTCTTCTTGTGTCAATTGTGCATAATTTTCGCTGCCAGCACAACACCACTCGCTTCTTTCTCACATTATTTTGCAAACCAAACAGTGCAGAGTTTGGCTGTGATTTCAGTTTTGTGCAAATCGCTTGGCTCTTTGTTACTAAACGCTTGTTTGAAAGGCCGTCCTCAGCCTTCTCGTCCTCCTCCAGTCAGGACAAATGGCAGCAGTCACTCGAGTAGATTCAGGGACAGTTGTATTTACAGACCATGGGGGCTACGCGAGAGTCACGTATACTGACCCCTGAAAAGGGTGCATCTGTCACCTGCTGTCACATTCATTGTTTGCTTTTGGTGACACGCTGGTGTCACTAGTCTGTGGGAGACGAGCAAGACTGGGGACACAACGGTGAACCTGAACTTGAAGGTTTTCTTAATTTACTTCATACTAGATAGATAGATAGATAGATAGATAGAGTGAAAGGCACTATATAATAGATATATATATAGATAGATAGATAGATAGATAGATAGATAGATAGATAGATACTTTATTAATCCCAAGGGGAAATTCCCATACTCCAGCAGCAGCATACTGATAATAACAATATTAAATTAAAGAGTGATAACAATGCAGGTAAAAACAGACAATAACTTTGTATAATGTTAATGTTTACCCCCCCAGGTGGAATCGAAGAGTCTCATGGTGTGGCAGAGGAACGATCTCCTCAGTCTGTCAGTGGAGCAGGACGGTGACAGCAGTTTGTCGCTGAAGCTGCTCCTCTGTCTGGAGATGATCCTGTTCAGTGGATGCAGTGGATTCTCCATGATTGACAGGAGTCTGCTCAGCGCCCGTCACTCTGCCACAGATGTCAAGCTGTCCAGCTCCGTGCCTACAATAGAGCCTGCTTTCCTCACCAGTTTGTCCAGGCGTGAGGCGTCTTTCTTCTTAATGCTGTCTCCCCAGCACACCACCGTGTAGAAGAGGGCGCTCGCCACAACCGTCTGATAGAACATCTGTAGCATCTTATTGCAGATGTTGAAGGATGCCAACCTTCTAAGGAAGTATAGTCGGCTCTGTCCTCTCTTGCACAGATCATCAGTATTGGCAGTCCAGTCAAATTTATCATCCAGCTGCACTCCCAGATATTTATAGGTCTGCACCCTCTGCACACAGTCACCTCTGATGAACACGGGGTCCATGAGGGGCCTGGTCCTCCTAAAATCCACCACCAGCTCCTTGGTTTTGCTGGTGTTCAGGTGTAGGTGGTTTAAGTCGCACCATTTAACAAAGTCCTTGATTAGGTCCCTATACTCCTCCTCCTGCCCACTCCTGATGCAGCCCACGATAGCAGTGTTGTCAGTGAACTTTTGCACGTGGCAGGACTCCGAGTTGGATTGGAAGTCTGATGTATATCGGCTGAACAGGACCGGAGAAAGTACAGTCCCTTGTGGCACTCCTGTGTTGCTGACCACAATGTCAGACGTGCAGTTCCCGAGATGCACATACTGAGGTCTGTTTGTAAGATAGTCCACTGTCCATGCCACCAGGTATGAATCTACTCCCATCTCTGTCAGCTTGTCCCTAAGGAGAAGAGGTTGGATGGTGTTGAAGTCGCTGGAGAAGTCTAGAAACCAGTGGCGTAGCGTAGTGTGGGTGGCAGGGACGGCCTGCCCCGGGCGGCACTTTTAGGGGGCGGCAAAATTTCACAATAAATAATAATAATATCTTGTAAAAATTTGAATCATACCTAAATAAGGGGGCGGCGGAATTTTCCTCCGCCCCGGGTGGCTGACACCCACGCTACGCTACTGCTAGAAACATAATTCTTACAGCACCACTGCCTCTGTCCAAGTGGGAGAGGAATCGGTGTAGCGTGTAGATGATGGCATTCTCTGCTCCCACCTTCTCCTGGTATGCAGACTGCAGAGGGTCGAGGGTGTGTTGAACCTGTGGCCTCAGGTGGTGAAGCAGCAGCATCTCCATGGTCTTCATCACATACTACTGAAGTACCCAGCATTGCCAGGGCACATCTGCATAACGGGTTAAGGTTAAGTATATATATATATATATATATATATATATATATATATATATATATATATATATATATATAAAATCCGTCTGTCTGTCCGCTTTTCACGAGAGGACTACTTCACGGATTTAGATCGGGTGGTTTTCTATAATTTGCTTGAACATTCCGGTTGATTTTGCGACTTCTCTCATCGCTCTGAGTATCAGAGTTTGCTTGCGGTGCCGATTTATTAGGCCGAATCTGAGAGACACACAGCGGGACGGGGGCGGGACCCTCCTCACTCACGCACCAGCATTGGGGCATATCTTACATCCGATTAGCTAGAGAACGAGAGGACTACTTCACGGATTTAGATTGTGTTTCTTTTCTATAATCTACTTGAACGTTCCGGTTGATTTTTGTGACTTCTCTCATCACGCTAAGTATCAGAGTTCAGTTGCAGGAGCGAAATATTTGCTCCTATGAGGCTATGAGGCGAGGGAAGGGGGAAGCGTCATGGCAGGAGTAGAGAGCCAGGCGGGACCCTCCTCACTCACACGCCAGTCTCAGGGCGTATCTTACATCCGCTTTAGCTAGCGAACGAGAGGACTACTTCACAGATTTAAATCAGATTTTTTTTTCTAGAATTTGCTTGAACGTTCCAGGTGATTTTGCGACGTCTCTCATCGCGCTAAGAATCACAATTTGCTTGCGGCACCTCCTCACTCACACACCTCTCGCCACGTTTTGGAGCACACCTTGACTCCACTTAGCTAGCAATACCTGTTTGTTCAGCAGACATGATCATCTAGAGATTGTTAAGGAGTAACGTTTGACATTTTTGAGAGAGAGGTCAGAGCTCCATGTGTTTTAGAGGGTAGCTGCTCATTGGCAGAGATATCACCACCACGCGCTCTTCTCCCCACGAGGGGGACGCTCACCCGCCAGAGCTGAACACGATCAGATACAGTGGCAACGTATCCTACCTTCCACCTGGCCAAAAATTAATTGCTAACTTTTTACATTTTTGGCAAAAAGATCACAGCTACGTTCTCGTCCTTAATGGCAAAGCCAAAAATATTGTATAACTAGAGGTCCTCAGACACGAAAGCTATCAATATAAATTCTTGTCAATACAAATTATTACATTTTTTTTTTTATTGATTTTTTAAGTTTGTCTTGTTTCACTACTATGAGCCGTAGGAGGTGCTAGTATATACAGCGGGTACGGAAAGTATTCAGACCCCCTTCAGTTTTTCACTCTTTGTCATATTGCAGCCATTTGCTAAAATCATTTAAATTAATTTTTTCCTCATTAATGTACACACAGCACCCCATATTGACAGACAAAAAAAAGAATTTTTGAAATTGTTGCAGATTTATTAAAAAAGAAAAACTGAAATATCACATGGTCCTAAGTATTCAGACCCTTTGCTCAGTATTTAGTAGAAGCCCCCTTTTGAGCTAATACAGCCAGGAGTCTTCTTGGGAAAGATGCAACAAGTTTTTCACACCTGGATTTGGGGATCCTCTGCCATTCCTCCTTGCAGATCCTCTCCAGTTCTGTCATGTTGGATGGTAAACGTTGGTGGACAGCCATTTTTAGGTCTCTCCAGAGATGCTCAATTGGGTTTAAGTCAGGGCTCTGGCTGGGCCATTCAAGAACAGTCACAGAGTTGTTGTGAAGCCACTCCTTCGTTATTTTAGCTGTGTGCTTAGGGTCATTGTCTTGTTGGAAGGTAAACCTTCGGCCCAGTCTGAGGTCCTTAGCACTCTGGAGAAGGTTTTTGTCCAGGATATCCCTGTACTTGGCCGCATTTATCTTTCCCTCGATTGCAACCAGTCATCCTGTCCCTGCAGCTGAAAAACACCCCCACAGCATGATGCTGCCACCGCCATGCTTCACTGTGGGGACTGTATTGGACAAGTGATGAGCAGTGCCTGGTTGTCTCCACACATACCTCAGTGCAAGACACATGACAGCCCACCTGGAGTTTGCTAAAAGACACCTATCTATCTATCTATCTATCTATCTATCTATCTATCTATCTATCTATCTATCTATCTATCTATCTATTATATAGTGCCTTTCCTATCTATCTATCTATCTATCTATCTATCTATCTATCTATCTATCTATCTATCTATCTATCTATCTATCTATCTATCTATCTATTATATAGTGCCTTTCCTATCTATCTATCTATCTATCTATCTATCTATCTATCTATCTATCTATCTATCTATCTATCTATCTATCATATAGTGCCTTTCACTCTATCTATCTATCTATCTATCTATCTATCTATCTATTATATAGTGCCTTTCACTCTATCTATCTATCTATCTATCTATCTATCTATCTATCTATCTATCTATCTATCTATCTATCATATAGCGCCTTTCATATCTATCTATCTATCTATCTATCTATCTATCTATCTATCTATCTATCTATCTATCATATAGTGCCTGTTACATCTATCTATCTATCTATCTATCTATCTATCTATCTATCTATTATATAGTGCCTTTCATTCTATCTATCTATCTATCTATCTATCTATCTATCTATCTATCTATTATATAGTGCCTTTCATTCTATCTATCTATCTATCTATCTATCTATCTATGTATCTATCATATAGCACCTTTCATATCTATCTATCTATCTATCTATCTATCTATCTATCTATCTATCTATCTACTGTATCTGTCTATCTATCTCTATCTATCATATAGTGCCTATCACATCTATCTATCTATCTATCTATCTATCTATCTATCTATCTATCTATCTATCTATCTATCTATCTATCTATCTATTATATAGTGCCTTTCACTCTATGTATCTATCTATCTATCTATCATATAGCGCCTTTCATATCTATCTATCTATCTATCTATCTATCTATCTATCTATCTATCTATCTATCTATCTATCTATCTATCTATCTCTATCTATCATATAGTGCCTATCACATCTATCTATCTATCTATCTATCTATCTATCTATCTATCTATCTATCTATCTATCTATCTATCTATTATATAGTGCCTTTCACTCTATGTATCTATCTATCTATCTATCTATCATATAGCGCCTTTCATATCTATCTATCTATCTATCTATCTATCTATCTATCTATCTATCATATAGTGCCTATCACATCTATCTATCTATCTATCTATCTATCTATCTATCTATCTATCTATCTATCTATCTATCTATCTATCTATCTAGTGGACTCCTTTCAAAAAAACTCAGGTCACAAATACAGTACTTAAAGGTTCAGAAACGCTGTCCTAACTACAGGGTCACGAGGGCCTGCTGGAGCCAATCCCAGCCAACACCGGGTGCGAGGCAGGGTGCCAGCCCACCGCAGGGCTAAATAAAATGTATTATTATTATTATTATTATTACATTTGTGCCATTCTCTAAACTTTTGCCCACGTCTGTACCTTCGTTTCATTCAAATGCTGCTCTTCAGGTAATCGCGTAAGAGCAACTTGTCTAACTAATCCCACACTCGGCACTGCACAGCATACTATGCCAGCCGGCCAGTCACAGTTAGGACAAATAAATAAAACATTTCATTGACTTGTTTTGGGGGGGCGTCGTCCCAGCACTGGCACTAAGGAGCCCCTGCCCTGTGAACGTCACGCAGACTGGTCAGAGCCACTCGACTTGTGCGCCGGGCCTCCTCTGTCAGTGAGCACAATCCCCTCACTCGGTCTCATTTGTATAGAAGTGATGCGAGCGATCGAGTTGTGTGGGGGGGGCTTTTTTTTTTCTTTTTTCTTTCTTTCTTTTTTTTTTTTTTGCTACCAAAATGTGTTCATCATTCTTGATCTGGGACTGTCAAGGCCGAGTGTTTTAGTGCCTCCCGCGATTAGGCAGAATTGACAGGCCCTGAAAGCGGCGAATAGCAGAAACGTGTGAAATTAACAGCGGGGGAAGTGAATTGAAGTGTAGCAGTCATTTAATCTGCAATTTATCAGCTTACGCTGTGTTGTGTAGCGCTGGGGATATTACATTCCGAAAGAATGTTCTCTCGGCCTCCTAATGCTGGCTGACAGCGGTGGGGCTGTGGGGTGGGGGGGATTGGAGGAGGAGGAGGAGGCAACTTTTTTTTTTTATTATTATTATTATTTTTGAAACCTTCAATAAATATATTACATCGGGAGCTCCTCTGTGGGCGAGTGATGCCGTTGGCTGACAGTCTGAATGACTGACGCCTCACTCAACTCTTATGGATGGGAAAATCACGGCGAGCGGGGAGCAGACAAAATAAAGAGTGTGTGCCGATTTATGACTCCGTGTGTGTGTGAGGAGGGCTGAGGATACGGGTGCAGCGCTCAAATCATTTCACGCGGCCCCTGACATCCCCATAACAGGTTTTGGGTTTTAAATAAACGAAAGTGACTTCTCTGAGTGAAGCCAACGCAATGCACCGCAGCCCTCTTTAAGTTTCACACCGCGCCATCATGTTGGAATGGGAAGCGTCTCGGTCGGCTGGCCGGCTCTCTGTCACGACTGTCAAGTGGTGTTGGGGGGAGGCAGCTGACCAGCCAGCCAGCCAGGCAACCAGCCAACCCCTGGAAAATGGAAAGGTGGGGAAGTGGGGGCACCTGGGGAAAAAATGGGGAAGACCTTCTCCTACTGTAAGCAGCTGGCAGACGTCAGACGTTCTGGATTGCTAAAATGACTTTTACTCATAAATTAGGATTTCATGCTCAAGTCGTAGTTTCTTATTTTGGACAGCATGGGGTTTATCCTCTCATTTACTTCAGCGCTTTTCAGTCACAGACTTCATTACATAAAGTTAGAGAGTCGGTCATGTAGTCTGACATACCCAGCGACTCGGCCCAACCAGTCTGCCACTTGTCCCGACAACATCCAGCAAGTTCTGGGGTGGGCTCTGTGCGCCAGACTTGAAAAGCCTTCCAATAAAACGCACAGAAGTCACCAAAAAAAAAACAACCCACACAAGACTCCAGACCCGCCCTGTGTTCAGTTCTGTGCCCACTAGATGGCTCACACCAGTGGCAACCAAAACCCAAATCAACAGGATGGCTTCAGGCCTGCCTAGGCCCAAAAAAAAAAAAAAAAAACGAGGTAAAGCTTCTTTAATGTCCACAGTCCAGGAATATCCAGAACGGACGACTGAGAGAAACCATAAAACTCTCTGGCCCCAAGGACTCAGCTCAAGCAGTTGGCAACCTGTTTTGATTTTTGTGTTAAGTCTTAAAGGCAGGCTGTGTGTGTACAACAGGTAAGAACCAACCATCCATCCATTTTCCAACCTGCTGAATCCGAACACAGGGTCACGGGGGTCTGCTGGAGCCAATCCCAACCAACACAGGGCACAAGGCAGGAACCAATCCCGGGCAGGGTGCCAACCCACCGCAGGACACGCACCCACACACCAAGCACACAGTAGGGCCAATTTAGAATCGCCAGTCCACCTAACCTGCATGTCTTTGGACTGTGGGAGGAAACCCACGCAGACACGGGGAGAACATGCAAACTCCACACAGGAAAGACCCGGGAAGCAAACCACAGGTCCCCAGGTCTCCTCAACTGCGAGGCAGCAATGCTACCCACTGTGCCACCATGCCGCCCAGGTAAGAACCAATTGAAGTGAAAGCCTCCCATAACAAAGCACAGAAGTGGCAGCAGTCCAATCTCCAAAAACACACATATGAGGCCTGGCCTGCTCTGCTCTGGATTGTCCACACACCCCAGGCAGCCAAGCCCCAACTCGACAGGCTGGCTTCAGGCCTGCGTGGGCCCAAAAATGTTCACAGACTATAAATGTCCAGAATACCATAAAACCCTCTGGTCCAAATGACAGACAAGACAAAGTTGCCCTCAGGCTCAGATGCAGGGCATTCAGAAAGTATTTAGACCCCTTCAGTGCACTTCAGAAGACTTAATCCACCTGAAGTTGAGTCTGTTTGGGCCCAGCCAGTACTATGATGGGAGACCAACCAGGAAATCTAGAAAGAGGGGTGAAAGCTGGAAAGTGGTGACGTCAGCAGGGGGCTCCTATGTGTGGATCCCAATGGCCCAGTGCAGTGACGAGGACACTGTGCTGTGAAAATGTCACCGTCCTTTGGATGAGACAGACTATGGAAGTCCTGTCTCTCTGTGGTTATTAAATATTCCTGAGCTTGAAGGGTTTATCTCGATGTCTTGGCTAAATTGCCCATCATGGCCTGGTTATTCTGGTCCCCTAACCGTTCCCTTTCTCTAATTATCTAACACTTTCTCCTATCCCTTCATGGGTGGGAGTGGTGGCTCTGAAGCTAGGGACCTGTGCCAACAAATCGGAAGGTTGCCACTTAAATAAATGCCAGAAATGATTCCACTCCACTCCACTCCATTGGACCCTCGAGCAAGGCCCTTAACCTGCAACTGCTCCGTCCCTGGTATGACGCTAACCTGCACCCAGCACTCAAACTTGCAGGGAAAACTTGGGAACCTCACACTAGCTCAGTGTGGTGCTGAGGTGTCACCCATTGCAC
This sequence comes from Erpetoichthys calabaricus, assembly GCF_900747795.2. Classification (NCBI taxonomy): domain Eukaryota; kingdom Metazoa; phylum Chordata; class Cladistia; order Polypteriformes; family Polypteridae; genus Erpetoichthys; species Erpetoichthys calabaricus. The sequence goes on along the minus strand of NC_041402.2, from coordinate 189,401,115 downwards.
GTCTGCGCTCGAGTCCTAGTTTGGGGATCCTGAAGTGGTTCGTCGTGTGGGGGGTGAGGTCACCCGTTGTATCAGTGCAGGCTGCCAACCTCTCTCTCTCTCTCTCTCTCCTCACCAGCTTGTAGCACCAGCAGTTGCTTCTTGTGAATAGCAAGCTCTAAATGTTTGTCTTTTTATTGGTCAATGTAGCTCAAAACCACACCTCCAATCACATCTCATTGGTTGGACTCCAGTTTGTTAACTTGTGACTCCAATTAGATTCTGTTGAAGTCGTCAGCCTAGGGGTTCGTGTTTGTGTTTTCAACCAACACTGTGAACAGGGGCGGCTCTAGGCTCGTGGTGGCCCCTTCGCCTGCCAATGTCAATATGGTATCTTATGCACGGCGGATGGCCACGTCCGTTGCCGACACTGCATAGCCGCCTCGTGCTCATGCCACGCTTCTATATGCGCGTGTCCGTAACTTGAAAACCAAGTGGTGGCCCATGATATTCTCATTATGGCAGAACGTTATAATACTACATATACAGTGCATCCGGAAAGTATTCACAGCACATCACTTTCTCCACATTTTGTTATGTTACAGCCTTATTCCAAAATGGATTAAATTCATTTTTTTCCTCAGAATTCTGCACACAACACCCCATAATGACAACATGAAAAAAGTTTGAGGTTTTTGCAAATTTATTAAAAATAAAAAACCTGAGAAATCCCATGTCCATAAGTATTCACAGCCTTTGCTCAATACTTTGTCGATGCCCCTTTGGCAGCAATTCCAACCTCAAGTCTTGTTGAATATGATGCCACAAGCTTGGCACACCTATCCTTGGCCAGTTTGGCCCATTCCTCTTTGCAGCACCTCTCAAGCTCCATCAGGTTGGATGGGAAGCGTCGGTGCACAGCCATTTTAAGATCTCTCCAGAGATGTTCATTCGGATTCAAGTCTGGGCTCTGGCTGAGCCACTCAAGGACATTCACAGAGTTGTCCTGAAGCCACTCCTTTGATATCTTGGCTGTGTGCTTACGGTCGTTGTCCTGCTGAAAGATGAACCGTCGCCCCAGTCTGAGGTCAAGAGCGCTCTGGAGCAGGTTTTCATCCAGGATGTCTCTGTACATTGCTGCAGTCATCTTTCCCTTTATCCTGACTAGTCTCCCATCCCCACAGCATGATGCTGCCACCACCATGCTTCACTGTAGGGATGGTATTGGCCTGGTGATGAGCGGTGCCTGGTTTCCTCCAAACGTGACGCCTGGCATTCACACCAAAGAGTTCAATCTTTGTCTCATCAGACCAGAGAATTTTCTTTCTCATGGTCTGAGAGTCCTTCAGGTGCCTTTTGGCAAACTCCAGGTGGGCTGCCATGTGCCTTTTAGTAAGGAGTGGCTTCCGTCTGGCCACTCTACCATACAGGCCTGATTGGTGGATTGCTGCAGAGATGGGTGTCCTTCTGGAAGGTTCTCCTCTCTCCACAGAGGACCTCTGGAGCTCTGACAGAGTGACCATCGGGTTCTTGGTCACCTCCCTGACTAACGCCCTTCTCCCCCGATCGCTCAGTTCAGATGGCCGGCCAGCTCTAGGAAGAGTCCTGGTGATTTCGAACTTCTTCCACTTATGGATGATGGAGGCCACTGTGCTCATTGGGACCTTCACAGCAGCAGAAATCTTTCTGTAACCTTGCCCAGATTTGTGCCTGGAGACAATCCTGTCTCGGAGGTCTACAGACAATTCCTTTGACTTCATCCTTGGTTTGTGCTCTGACATGAACTGTCAACTGTGGGACCTTCTATAGACAGGTGTGTGCCTTTCCAAATCATGTCCAGTCTACTGAATTTACCACAGGTGGACTCCAATGAAGCTGCAGAAACATCTCAAGGATGATCAGGGGAAACAGGATGGACCTGAGCTCAATTTGGAGCTTCATGGCAAAGGCTGTGAATACTTATGTACATGTGGTGTCTCAATTTTTTTATTTTTAATAAATTTGCAAAAACCTCAAGTAAACTTTTTTCCCGTTGTCATTATGGGGTGTTGTGTGTAGAATTCGGAGGAAAAAAATAAATTGAATCCATTTTGGAATAAGGCTGTAACATAACAAAATGTGGAGAAAGTGATGAAGCGCTGGGAATACTTTCCGGATGCACTGTAGCTTACTGCTCCGACTCTAGCGACATTAGTAAATACAGCGTACTAATTAACAAGAAACACAATGTTTTTTGGCCACATTGCCGTCAGCTGTGTCGTTATTTTCTTTTTCTGTTTTATATTCAACATATATTGGCGTGGCGGCCCCTGGGATTTGGCGTCCAGATGCACAGTTTGCACTTGCCTAAGGCCGCCCCTGCTGTGAATGTTTGAATGACGTATTCAGTAAGTACAGGAACAATACAATAGTTTAGGTGACATTAGTTAAAACAGATTGTGTTTGTTCATTACCATAACGTAGACAAAGATCAGACCATATTTGAATCCAATTTGAATACGAGGGCAATCCCAAAAGTAAGGTCTCCTATTTTTTTAGAAATACAAACAACCGTTTATTTTCTATAATATTTACATCATTTGAAAGGTTAAAGAATTATTTATTTTTCTACACAATCGCCATATCGGTCGATGCATTTTTGTAGACCTGTGGTAGTTATAAAATGCCCATGTCATACCAGCTCGCTGCCATGTCCTTCAGGAAGCATTGAACCTCATCTTTCACCTCTTCGTCGGAGCAGAATCGCCTTCCAAACAAATGTTCTTTCAACTTAGGGAACAGGTGGTAGTCACTGGGTGCCAAATCCGGACTATAGAACGGGTGAGTCTTCTGTCAGCATACGTGGTACCCATCATGCGCACACCTTCCAATATTGCAACTTTTCCGTTAAAATCCTGTGGATGGTGCTTCGGGAAACCTCAGGAACCAAAGTGCAGAGAGCATCCAGAGTGATCCGCCAATCTTTACGCATGTTTTCCTCAACCTTCGCGACTGTCTCGTCGGAAACTGATGGTCTCCCGCTCCTTTGTTCATCGTGAATTTCAGTACGACCGGCTGTAAACTCTACACCACTTGCAAACGTTTTTGACATCCATGCACGACTGTCCATACACTTCCGTCAATTGGCGATGAATTTCAACCGGTTTAACGCCTTTTGCGTTCAAAAATCGAATAACTGCGCGAACTTCGCACTTGGCGGTAGCGTTCAATGGGAGCTCCATTTTCAAGGGCTGCCAAGCCAAGACTGAGCTTCCCAGCGAAGCCGCACATGCTTGTTTGGGAGTGGAGGAAGCACCAATCACAACAGTGTGGCCAACAGCCGTACGAACAGTTTCTCTACGTCCCCACCGCTTTGGAGACCTTACTTTTGGGATTGCCCTCGTAAATAAATGTGGTTTTTCTCAAATGCTTCACAATTTTTTTCTTGCCACCGTACACGCAGGGAGAACATCGAAACTCCACACAGACAACAAGCAGCAGCAAGGGATTTGAATGCAGGATGTTGGGCAAAAGAGGCAGTCGTGCTAATCACTGTGCCACCACTCATCCTTTAATATTTGTGTAGATCTGATTAGATTATTTCTCTCTATTATAAAAGGAAGTCCTGAGACGAGACTTTTTCAAAAAGATAATTTCAAGTCATGTGAGACGAGACTATCGCCAAAAGATTTTTTAAAGTCTCGCCCTCCTCTCCACCATTTCCGTTCACGGCCCACGCCCACGGCCCTCTCACCTCTCATTGGTGTGAATGTTTTTGTCAGACACAGTTCCTGCACTCTCAGCAATTATAAATTTTTATGTTTTCCTCACTTTAACTTCCCAATCAAAGAAGACGTATTATGTCCAAATCTTACTAATGAATTTCATCCCGAAGGAAATGAGAACACGGGCAATCCTAGCACAGAGAAACGATGAAGTCAAACGAATTAACGCAAAAATTGTTGTTCAGTTACATGGCAAATTGGTTAAATGCGTATCTGTAGATTCTGCTGAAACAGTTGGTGGGGATGGTGAGGAAGATGAAAACATCAACTTACAATATCACAAAGAATATCTACAACCGTTAACACCGTCTGGTCTTCCACCGGCCGAATTACTGTTGAAAGAAGGACGTATCGTAATGTTAGTGCGTAATTTATGTCTGAGTGATGGGCTATGCAATAGGACAAGATTAGTTCTATTGAAAATCGGTCAAACAATTCTGACATGTAAAATATTGACAGGCAACAAGAAAGGTAATGTAGTCCATCTTCAACGATAACATTAGACACCAAAGGAGATCTTGATATGCCATTTGTATTAAAACGTTTACAGTTTCCCATTAGAAGAGCTTTTGCTATGACAATTAACAAATTTCAGAGCGAAACATTTAGAAAAGTCGGCTTATTTATTACAGAGAAAGAAATAAAATTCACTCACAGGCAGTGACACGTTGTGTTGTCACAATGTGAGTCCAAACACAGAATTAAAATTCAAAGCGATATTGACGAAGAGTTAATTCAAAAAATTGTTTTTACTGAAGTTTAACAGTAAAAGTGTAAGTTTATAAAGTATTTGCGTGTTAATTTCAGATCCAAACAGAACGAAATCGTATTATCAACAAATCGCTCTAATGCAACAAGAAACATAATTTTCTTTCAATTTATTACGTTTTAATATTTTTTAATATGGTTGATTACTTGCTGTAATGTAAAATAGTTACAATAAAACCTTGGATTGCGAGTAACTTGGTCTGCGAGTGTTTTAGATAGATAGATAGATAGATTTTGGTATAGTAGGCAGGATTAGATAGATAGATAGATAGATAGATAGATAGATAGATAGATAGATAGATAGATAGATAGATAGATAGATCTATGAAAGGCACTATATGTTAGATAGAAAGATATGTGAAAGGCACTATATGATTGATAGATAGATAGATAGATAGATAGATAGATAGATAGATAGATAGATAGATAGATAGATACTTTATTAATCCTAAGGGGAAATTCACAATTTTGCAAGATGAGCTAAAATTTTTAATTAATTTCAAATTGGTAAACGAGTGAGGTCTTGCAGTACGAGTAGTACGTATACGCCTTGTCTGCCGTGCATCACGTGATCACAACTGAGCTGATGGTTCTTCTCTCTCTTGCTGCGGGATTGTGGGTAATCGTCTCCCATTCTCTGTCTGAGTTGGTGTGCCTCACTCATATAGTCAACATCCGTACGAGCGTATATACTGTTTATTATAGCATTGTGACCACATGTGTGTTGTAACCGTCTTGCACCCCAAAACACGAGGCCGAGTCTCAGTACTTTAGCAACACCAGCTTTATTCAGTGTGAAACAGGAACAGCGCGGCTATTTATTGTAGCGGGATCTGCCGCTCTCCTATACACAGACACAGCAGTCAGGCAGGGTCATGGCCAGTATAGTAGCCAAGTAATACTGTGGGCCCTGCGCATTTATAATGTTCCTTGTATCACCCATCGACGGCAGACGTTTAATGCATGTCCACAATCTTTTTGGATTCGCTTTTACGGCGAACTGCTCCAGCGCTGGGAGCCTGCGATTGCTTCGGGACGCTCTTCCACGTGTCGTCCCGTTGGGTGGAATCCCAAAAGAGTTTAGAAACCTTACAGTGTGTAAGGTGTGTCCAAGTGTAGCGACTCTTCGGGCAAAAGCAACTGTCATTGGAGAGGCTCCTTGTTAAAGTCGCAATAAAGAAGCAGATTCCAGTGAGCCGACAGATAACGGGGATACCGTTAGATAGAGTGAAAGTCGCCCAACATGATAACCTTCCTCCTCCTCCTCTCTCGTCTCCCTCACATCAGCCACGATTCTTTTCAAAGGTAAATCCATCCATCCATTTTCCAACCCGCTGAATCCGAACACAGGGTCACGGGGGTCTGCTGGAGCCAATCCCAGCCAACACAGGGCACAAGGCAGGAACCAATCCCGGGCAGGGTGCCAACCCACTGCAGTTCAAAGGTAAAGTGCAGGTTAATTGTTTTATGTATTTTTACTTTATATTTTGTATTAATCATTTTTACAGTATATGAATAGTTTTAGGTTGTGGAACGAGTTTCTATTATGTCTTATGGGGAAATTCACTTTGATATACGAGTGCTTTGGATTACAAGCACAAATCCGGAACGAATTACACTCACAATCCAAGGCTCCACTGTATTTCTGTTAGGCATATTCCCATGAAAATAACAATCTGTTTAAATTGTACATCCGCTTCCCCATACGCGAGTGGCAGAACTGTGAAGTGGCTAACGTGCAGTGCCCGCCCGGGGGTTGGCGAGCGAAGTGAGCAGTGGGCAGAACCCCCTAGTATTTATAAAAGCACCTTTAAAACAACAGAGATTTGCGCCAAAGTGCCGTACAAAGAAGCATTAAAGTAAACACAATGCAAACAATCACACAGAAGCAGATTAATAAAACAACATCCGCCACAGTCTCATTATACAGAGTGAAAGGCGGAAGAAAACAAGCAGGTCTTTGGGATTATTTTTTATTATGGAACGTGCTGTACATACTACAGGTATATTAAGGTCTTATACGGTTTAAAGTGTTTTGGGATGGCATTCATCGTTAAAGGTGCTCTATAAAATAAAGAGTAACTCATCGAGGACCACTGCTGGCAGACATTCAAACGGCCGCAGTCAGAGGAGCAAGACAGCCGGCGTGCCCACGCATATCAGGCCATTAGGGTTCAAGTGCCCACACAGACACGTCCATTAAATGGCCAGTAAGTGGGGCAGGCAGATAATTTACGATCCATAGCTTCATGGCCATAAAATATCAGATGAAATATGAACAAGACAATTGACTAGAATTAAACTAAGTGATTTGGCCTCGCTTTTGCCCTCTGTTAATAAAAAAAAACCCCAGATGAAAGTCTGCTACTCGGGAGAAAAAGAATCCATTGATTGGAGGAATCTTCGTCTTTAATGCCACTCTAAAATGTCCTGACGACGGCACCCCTTTGACGTGACGTTCCAATGCCATGGGGACAAGTGGCTCCAGGTCTGTGTGAGACCAGCAATACTCTCCACGCTGCTGGCCCACCCATCCATATTTCACCCTTGGGTTTGGAGCAAGGCACTCACAATGGTGATCTCATTTGGCTTTTTCAAAGTGAATCAAGAACTCGGTCAAAACAGCTGTATTTGCATTCACACCATCGCTACTTTCTCTGCTAGTATTGAAGACCCACTGACTGCGCTCCTCGTATTCGCTGAACCCAATGAATGTCCAAATTGTGTGCCGTGTGCCCTGAGGCACTCTGGGATACGCAAGTGTAGAAGGAACGGACCTCCAGCGACATCCTGAAGCGTCCCCGTACAACACGAAATGAGGAGGCTGTAAAGTCGGTCGAAGTCGTAGCACAAAGCAGGCAATTCATTCAACGCATCAGTCAAATACCAAAAGGCACGAGAGGCCAGAGATATGATCCTTTATGCTACAAAAAGGCCGTCCCGCAAAGAAGGTGGGCTGCTGGCTCTTTACTAGATGTCGAGAGAAAACTGAAACAGACGGGAGACGCAAGTAGTATGTGGGAGCTGCGATCCATTTATGGTGTAGCAGAGCAAATGCTGTGCAGAAATGAAGTAGAAACACACAAACATAGAAGCAGTGTCTGTAAGTGTGTGTGTGTGTGTGTGTGTTTAAAGGACTTGGTGATTCTGAACAGATTAACCCAAAATACTGTATGGCTGTTTTGTGTCACATGGTAAACAGTTTAATGAAAACAATAACCTTTTTCATTTAGATAGATAGAGTGAAAGGTACTATATAATACATATAGATATAGTGTAGTCGGCAGGATCACAACATTACATAGACAGATAGATAGATAGATAGATAGATAGATAGATAGATAGATAGATAGATAGAGTGAAAGGCACTATTTGATAGATAGATAGATAGATAGATAGATAGATAGATAGATAGATAGATAGATAGATAGATAGATAGAGTGAAAGGTACTATATAATACATATAGATATAGTGTAGTCGGCAGGATCACAACATTACATAGATAGATAGATAGATAGATAGATAGATAGATAGATAGATAGATAGATAGAGTGAAAGGTACTATATAATACATATAGATATAGTGTAGTCGGCAGGATCACAACATTACAAAGATAATGAACCCTCAGATCAAACGTCAGACACCAGATAAAAGTCCAATTATTAATATTTATTATTTTATAATAATAATGTGCACCAAGCACCCCCCACTCCACAATACTCATAAACAATAACACCAATACTAAACAATAATCAATCCTCCACTCCCAGATGCGTTGCCACCCTTCCACCCAGCTCAGCTTGGCCATCTGGGATTTCCCACAATCCTTTATAGTCCATGACCCGGAAATGCTTCTGATCCTCCCAGTCCATGTGATTCCTAGCACTTCCGGGTCAGATCAAAACTCCTCTTTTCTTCAACCCGGAAGTATATCATTTCTTCCGTTTCCGCGATTGTGACTTACTTCCGGGCTATATGGAAAGTATAAATCCCTGGGCCTCCCTGCAACATCCTCCAGTGGCCCCCATGGTATCCAGCAAGGCTGTGACGAAAGACTCCAAGTTCCATGATGCCCTGCTGGAATTCTGGGCCCTTCCATGTTGCAGGGATGGCTCCATCTGGCGGCTTGGGGGTGTTGGCCGGGATATACGGCTGGCAATCCCTCACAATAGATAGATAGATACATAGATATGAAAGGCACTGTATAACAGATAGATAGATCTTTATTGTCATTGTCACTTTTACAAAGCAAGAACGAAATTGAAGGTGCAGTCGACTCACTGTAGTCACTCATCACTCAATTTTCATTATAATCATAATAATTATCAAATGTGCACACTCAATAAGACTAGGGAGCAATTTGCCTACCTGTTGGAATATGTAGCCTGTGCCCAAAACAAGAGAGTCTTTGCTACCTGGTAAGAGAAAAGACTTTTCACAATGTTTGCCCTTCTTTATGCAGCTTGTCTTCTCTTCTCTTCTCTTCTTGCAAATACCTTGAAGCGAGAGCTTTCTCTAACCTGGGTGACCATCAGGGAACAAAAAAAAAAAATCACAGTTTGAAGATAAAGGCGTCTAAGAGGATTGTCTGCCCCAGTAAAATGAACTGTTAAGCACACGTACAGCTGGGCTCCGCAGTTCTGCTCAGTGGTGTATAAAGAGCCCCGCAGCCATAACTGAGTGAAAGGAGCGACGCCTTTCTGAAAAATGGCTCAAGTAAGAGTTGGCCACAAGCAGACTAGTGGGGTACAAGTTTGAAAGGATCTGATTTTCAAAAGAAAAGTTTGCTGTTTCTCAAATCAAAGTTATTTCTTCACAGTCATAGTATATTTTAGTTTGCCACATGAAACTGCATTCTAAAGTGAAGTGTACTTTGTTTTATAAAATAACTAACCAGCTCTTATGTTTTATACAGTAATGGAGGTGAAGTGTACCAGAGTCTCAATGTGGTGAAAACTTTAAAAATGATCAAATATGCCCATTTGTCAAGCCAAAAATGTTAGAGTAATCTTCCTCATCTTCAGATTGCACACATACTGCAAAACAGCAAATCCACGTCATTTTAAAACAGAAGAAAAGCAAAAAGCAAACCAACTGATGTGAGATTCAGCCATTTTAAAAGAAGACCAGCTACAGTATGCACCTCACTTTAAGTGTACTTAAGTACCAACAGTAAATGTAGCATCTCTCTAAATTTGATAGATAGATAGATAGATAGATAGATAGATAGATAGATAGATAGATAGATAGATAGATAGATAGATAGATAGATAGATGTGAAAGGCACTATATAATAGACAGATCAAATAAAGGCGATAGATAGATAGATAGATAGATAGATAGATAGATAGATAGATAGATAGATAGATAGATAGATAGATAGATAGATAGATATTAATTTTAGTGTAGTTGGCAGGATCACAACATTACATAGATAAACAGATAGATAGACTAAATAAAGGCACTATATAGATATATCAAATAAAGGCACTATATAATAGATAGATAGATAGATAGATAGATAGATAGATAGATAGATAGATAGATAGATAGATAGATAGATAGATTAAATAAAGGCACTATATAATAGATAGATAGATTAAATAAACGCACTATATAGATTGATTAAATAAAGGCACTATATAATAGATAGATTAAATAAAGGCACTATATAATAGATAGATTAAGGCGATAGATTAAATAAAGGCACTGTATAATAGATAGATTAAATAAAGGCACTATATAATAGATAGATTAAATAAAGGCACTATATAATAGATGGATTAAGGCGATAGATTAAATAAAGGCACTATATAATAGACAGATTAAATAAACGCACTATATAATAGATAGATAGATAGATAGATAGATTAAATAAACGCACTATATAGATTGATTAAATAAAGGCACTATATAATAGATAGATTAAGGCGATAGATTAAATAAAGGCACTATATAATAGATAGATTAAATAAAGGCACTATATAATAGATAGATTAAGGCGATAGATTAAATAAAGGCACTATATAATAGATAGATATATAGATAGATTAAATAAATGCACTATATAGATTGATTAAATAAAGGCACTACATAATAGATAGATAGATAGATTAAATAAAGGCACTATATAATAGATAGCAAGCTTTTTACAGACTCTGAATAAATATATACATACATATATACATAATATATATTTGCAGCTGGAGATCCACAAAGGGAGAATACGAATCACGTATCATAAAGTAGTTTTTATTCCTGAGCTTTCAACTCCTGCCATGGGGTCTTCATCAGAGGATAATGCTTAGACTTACAAGAATTAAAGGCAATATATAGCAAAAAATTATGTAGTGGAGAGGGTGGGCAGCAAGGTAGGGGGTGGGCTAAGTCAGTGAGAAGGGGGGGGGGGTTATTGGTTGTAAAGATTTTTTATTTATTTATTTATTTCTTATGAACATGTTCTTCTTAAGTTTGCATATGCTGGGTTTATGTCCAAATGTCTGTTGATGGCGTTCTCATTTGATAGCCACCCCCCCTCTCCACTACATAATTTATATAGTGCCTTTAATTCTTGTAAGTCTAAGCATTATCCTCTGATGAAGACCCCTGGCAGGAGTTGAAAGCTCAGGAATAAAAACTACTTTATGATACGTGATTCGTTTTCTCCCTTTGTAGATCTCCAGCTGCAAATATGCAAACCGTATCACAGACCTTCTGTTCCATATTATATATATATATATATATTATATATATACACACATTCATACCAGGGGGCTCTGCCCCCCTATTCACTTCATTCATCAACCCCCAGGTTTTGTTAACCGGATTTACAATCTAAAGAGATTGAAATTTTCATGGGTATTGTTACATATACATTATTTTCATTTTTACTTTAAAACTTTAGTAAAAACAATATTTGGAATTAACTTCTCATGAATGTCGCATTGAATTTTGACTCCGTGTTTGGACTTACACTGAGACAACACAACGTATAACTGCCTGTGAGTGAATTTCGTTTCTTTCTCTCTAATAAATAAAACGCCTTTTTTGAATGTTTGTCCCTGTGATTTGTTAATTGTCATAGCAACAGCTCTTCTAACGGGAAACTGTAAACGTTTTAATACGAATGGCATATCGAGATCTTCTTTTGAATTGTGCTTTGCCTTTTGGATAAACACGAACATCAACTCTGTCTTTGACATCTACGTCTTTTGAAAATGTTATCACTGACAATGCAATTCGTCACATGTTGGTTTATTATAAATGTGACCGTGATCTTTCAGATTCATATAGAAATCCAAGAAAATTTCTTTGTCCCTGTTTTGCAGATAAATTTCGTGTGAAGTGCGATACTTTTGAACTTATGGATTTGTATCCATTATTGGCTGTACAATTTCTAATATGTCAGATCGTTTAACTCTTTCGATTCTATGTTACGTCGCTTCTCCGTGATCATAAATATACACCCGACCGAATTGTGGTTTATTCGAAATTAAACTTGTCGTACATTTAATTGTTGTGGGACCACAGATTCTCATAGTGTATGCTCCATTATTGTCTAAATCTACGTTTTGAGCGTTGAATGATGCAAATGCGAACAGATTATGTTGATTTGGATATTTTGCCTGTAGTGTTTGTGGATTTCACTTTCACCAAACGACAAATCTTTTAATTCTCACAGATAGGCCTCTTCGTTGGGAGGCAACACAAATTAGACGATCTAGAAGTCTGTGACTTAAGTTTAAAGCCTTACAATATCTACTTCTGTCATATCACCCATGTTCATATATTCGATCTCTTTCTGCTGTTCCGTTAATTCCCAGAGTAATGATTTCCATTTCTTACCACTCATGAGATCTTTACTATTTTTTTTTTTTTGATACTTTCAAATTTTACTACTTTCATAATCTTTAATTTGCTCTGCATGTGTATCCCGCGAACGTTTTTGAACATCTTTCTGAAGTTCTACTTTGTCTTTTACTCTTTATCTTTTATTTCTGACCCCAATTGGACCTACGAGGTTTTCAATTCCACTCAGTCCAGGCTGATTATTACTTTCCTTATTTTCAGAATTTGCACTTTGATTATTATTGTTCTTTTTTGCATTCTTTTCTCTCCAACGGTTTTGGGTCTCTTTTCGACGTGTTGCTCTTTCTTCTCCGCTTAGTTGTTGATGTGTCATCTAGAACGTATAACATTAGTGTCCTGATAAAATTTATAAGAGCTGAGAGCGTAGGAAGTGTGTCTGACAAAAGCATTCACACGACTGAGAGGTTAGAGGACGGTGGTCCTGTTTGAAAATAGTTGTAAGTAGAGTGTGACTTGAAAGAAACTCATGAGATAAGTCTCAAAGTCTCCATCTCGTGGGACTTCATTCCAAAAAGCCACGTCTCATCTCAAGATTTTTTTATTATAATATATATATGTGTATATACACATACATACACATACACACCCACACACAGACATGCATATATATATTGTGGAGACCTGCCCCGGGCACAGACAGGCAGACACCGATGGTTCAAAACACCACCCAAGTTTATTATACATATTTGCTATTTACATGTCCTGCACACAACCCAGTGCCCCGCACCACACACCCTCAAGTCCAGGCCTCTCTCTCTAATGCCTCTCTTGCCTTCTTTCACCGCCTCCACTCCTCTCCTCCGAGTTCTGTCCTCTTCCACCCGACTCCAGCTGACAAATGGAGGGAGGTGGCCCCTTTTCAGTCCACCCAGATGTGTTCCAGGTGCCTCCTGATGAGCTTCTGGCAGCACTTCCTGGTGTGGCGGAAGTGCTGACGTCCAGGGCTTCATAGGCATCTGGGCGCCCCCTGGCAGTGGCCATGGGCCCCTACAGGGTTGAGCTTCCATGCTCTGTTCCCGTGGTCCCCATACCAACCAGGACGGCTTCCCTCTCGTGGTCCTGAGGAGGTGTAGTCCCTCTTCTGGTCCTTCCAGGTGTCCCGGTTGGGTACCACCCCCAGCCACCCGTCACAATATATATATTGGCTGACCCCTTACCCAGCTGGCAGCTACACCACCAAGACCATCTCTTCCTAGAGCTGGCCGGCCATCTAAACTGAGTGATCGGGGGAGAAGGGCCTTAGTCAGGTAGGTGACCAAGAACCCGATGGTCACTCTGTCAGAGCTCCAGAGGTCCTCTGTGGAGAGAGGAGAACCTTCCAGAAGGACAACCATCTCTGCAGCAATCCACCAATCAGGCCTGTATGGTAGAGTGGCCAGACGGAAGCCACTCCTTAGTAAAAGGCACATGGCAGCCCACCTGGAGTTTGCCAAAAGGCACCTGAAGGACACTCAGACCATGAGAGAGAAAATTCTCTGGTCTGATGAGACAAAGATTGAACTCTTTGGTGTGAATGCCAGACGTCACGTTTGGAGGAAACCAGGCACCGCTCATCACCGGGCCAATACCATCCCTACAGTGAAGCATGGTGGTGGCAGCATCATGCTGTGGGGAACTGGGAGACTAGTCAGGATAAAGGGAAAGATGACTGCAGCAATGTACAGAGACATCCTGGATGAAAACCTGCTCCAGAGCGCTCTTGACCTCAGACTGGGGCGACGGTTCATCTTTCAGCAGGACAACAACCCTAAGCACACAGCCAAGATATCAAAGGAGTGGCTTCAGGACAACTCTGTGAATGTCCTTGAGTGGCCCAGCCAGAGCCCAGACTTGAATCCGATTGAACATCTCTGGAGAGATCTTAAAATGGCTGTGCACCGACGCTTCCCATCCAACCTGATGCTGCAAAGAGGAATGGGCCAAACTGGCCAAGGATAGGTGTGCCAAGCTTGTGCCATCATATTCAAAAAGACTTGAGGCTGGAATTGCTGCCAAAAGGGCATCGACAAAGTATTGAGCAAAGGCTGTGAATACTTATGGACATGGGATTTCTCAGTTTTTTTATTTTTAATAAATTTGCAAAAACCTCAAGTAAACTTTTTTCACGTTGTCATTATGGGGTGTTGTGTGTAGAATTCTGAGGAAAAAAAATGAATTTAATCCATTTTGGAATAAGGCTGTAACATAACAAAATGTGCAAAAAGTGATGTGCTGTGAATACTTTCTGGATGCACTGTATCATTAATTAAAAAAGAACAAATTGGTATTAGTGGGCTCCTTTCAAAAAAACATTAGGGGGGCGCGATTACAACTGTTATGAAAACTCGGGTCGCAAATACTTAAAGGTTGAGAAACGCTGTTTTAATGTGTCGTATATCCACAGACCACAATGCTTATCTAAACTCTATTTGCTGTTGCTATGTCATGTATTGATGCAATAGTTAAAATGACAGACAGATTTTGTAGCAGACAGAAGCTCTTCTGAAACATGTGGAGCCCAATTGCTGCGGTGGTCCGTCCATCCCTCTCTTCTGTTGCTGTGCTCTTTACAACACGCAGTGAATTATTGAGTTTCAGTCGCCTTGTGCTGCTGAGCTCCTGAATAGATCACAGCGGTTTTTGCTTTTTATTGTCTCTGTGTGTCAGGTCTCTTCAGGTCTCTTTTGCTCTTTCACTGAAACCCCAACAGCAGTTTAAAATGCATGGACTGGAGGAAGCGAGGGGGCGGATGTTATAGAAAGAAGTCCTGTGGGCGGAGCCTTTGCAGCGCAGCTGTTCACTACACACTTTTCAGTGGCCTGTCCCCAGATGCGTTTGCTCATTTGAGAGCCCCGCGAGACTTGTACCGTATAAAATACCCCCAGCAGCGTTTCTTGACACACATTTCTGCAGAATAATAAACTGTTGGCTGAACGTACTCCTTGTTAGTATGTCGGAGAGAGGAAGTGCAGCATTGCTCACAGTCTAAAAAAGTTCCTGAGAACTTGAAATAATCAAATGGCCTTCTTTTTGCACGTGAATCGTATTCCAATCACCAAAGTGCAGTATGAGCCAAGTCCTGTAGGTGCGGCTTGACGTTCAGCGTGAGTGGACATCCTGACGATTGGATTGCGTGGTTAACAGGAGAGGCCTGTACAGTAGGCACCCACCTCTTTATCCATTCTTGAAAACCTCTTCATAAAATGAATTTTCATGACTGTGGTAGAAATTTAACACCATTTAACACCATTTAGCAGGAGGAAAGCTGTTCATTGTATCTTTTAATTACTCCTCAGCATAATGTCTTAGAGCACAGGTGTCAGACTCCTGTCCTCAAGGGCCGCAATGGCTGCATGTTTTCATTCTAACCATCTTCTTCATTAGTGAGCTGTTTTTACTGCTAATTAACTTCTTTTGCTTTAGTTTTAATTAACTTGACTCAGACCCCTTAGTCGTCTCTTTTTCCTTAATTAGTAGCCAAACAATAATGAGACATCAAACAAGCCACCATATGACCAGCTCACCTGTGCCCATCACACAATATCTGAAAATAAAGAAAGGTGAAGGTCTCAGTAAGGTAGATCTCTCAGGTCACCAAAACATTTTGACGATGTTCTTAGAAAAAACAGAAAAATCAACAAATTTGGAAATGAGAGCCGCAACAAGCCATTGAATTAAATAACGGGCTTAATCAACAGCAAGAATCAGAGACTGTTTGGAGTGAAATTGGTTGGAGTTTGAAGCCCCAGTTTAGCTGCTCATCTGTTGACTTGTATCACATCTCATGTCTGTTTGGCTGCCATTTAATGAAGAAACAAATCAATTCAGAGGGCTGAATCCTTAAAAACAGGGCTATTAAAATGAAGGGAAAAGGAGTTAATTAGCAGTGAAAACTGGTCACCGATTAGGAAAAAGGGTTAGAATGAAAACCAGCAGCCACTGCAGCCCTCCAGGCCTGGAGTTCGACACCCCTGTCTTAGAGGGAGCAGTCTGATCAGAATGGTCTGAGAAACAAAGAATAGAGGATCATTTTATAAAGTACTGAATTTACATACAGTGTCAATCAATATATACATTTCACTTTTACATTTGGTTTACATCTAAATGATTTATATAAAATACTAGCTGTGTAAGGCCGTGCTGTAAAAAGCCCAGGCTCCTAGAAACCATGGATTCTGGCACTTCAGTCAATCAATCGCCTCGCTTGTGTATTAGCGGCTAAGCGAGGTTTTCTCTCCTCAGAGGTTTCATTTTACCGATGTGCTCGCCTTGCTAGTGTATTAGCGGCTAAGCGAGTTTCTCTTTTCTTCAAGCTGTAGCCTCTCACTTCCGGGCCGGACAGACAGACAGACAGACACACACTTCCACGCGTAGACGTTTATATATAAGAAAAGTCTGTTGTATTATATTCTGGATCTTCTTATACCTTTTGAGATGAGACACCACCCTTGAAATTTCTGTGCATATAACAACTGTTCATTCTCGTTTATAGGACATCTGCTGATTTCTTAGTCATCTCTTAGTCATCTTTCAGTACATTTTGTAGATTATATCAGCTTTTCTTCTGGTATATTCTTTATTTACTTAGATAGATAGATAGATAGATAGATAGATAGATAGATAGATAGATAGATAGATAGATAGATAGATAGATAGATAGATAGATAGATAGATAGATAGATAGATAGATGTGAAAGGCACTATATAATAGATAGATGTGAAAGGCACTATATGATAGATAGATGTGAAAGGCACTATATAATGG